>NC_089220.1:91250765-91433007 GCF_963924675.1 Phocoena phocoena | reverse complement strand
TGCCGATGCAGGGGACACGGGTTTGTGCCCCGGTCCGGGAAGATCCCACATGCCGCAGAGCGGCTGGGCCCGTGAGTCATGGCCGCTGAGCCTGCGCGTCCGGAGCCTGTGCTCCTCAACAGGAGAGGCCACAACAGTGAGAGGCCCGCATACCACAAAAAATAAATAAATAAATGAAATAAAATAAAATAAAATATATTGTTAAAATTGCTCTATTTTATTATTAATTATTGTTAATCTCTTACTGTGCTTAATTTATAAAATAAATGTTATGACATGTATGTATAGGAAAAAATGTAGTATATTTAGGGTTCAGTACTTGGTTTCAGGCATCCATTAGGGGTCTTGGAATGTATCCCCTGTGGAAAAGGGGGGACTACTGTACAATATTATTCACTATAGTCACCGTGCTGTACATTATATCCCCATGACTTATTTATGATTGGAAATTTGTACCTATTGACCCTCTTCTCCCATTTTTCCCACCCTCCAACCCTCTCCCCTCTGGCAACCACCAGTCTGTTCTCTATTTGCTTTGTTTTTTTAGATTCCACATATAAGTGAAATCATACAATATTTGTCTTTCTCTGTCTGACAGTTCACTTAGCATAATGCCCTCAAGACCCACCCAGGTTGTCACAAATGGCAAGCAATTTCATTCTTTTTTATGGCCAAGTAGTATCATTGTATGTATGTACCACATCTTCTTTATCCATTCATCCATTGATGGACGCTTAAGTTGTTTGGCTATCTTGGCTATTGTAAATGATGCTGCAATGAACATAGGCACACGTGTATCTTTTCGAATTAGTGTTTTCATTTTCTTTTGGTAAATATCCAGAAGTGAAAATGCTGGATCATATAGTAGTACTATTTTTCTTTTTTTGAGGAATCTCCATATTGTCTCCCATAGTGGCTGTACCAGTTTGCATTCCCATCAACAATGCATAGGGTTTCCCTTTTCTCCACATGCTCACTAACACTTCTTGGTCTTTTTGATGGTAGCCATTCTAACAGGTATGAGGTGATATCTTATTGTGATTTTGATTTGCATTTCCCTGATGATTAGTGATGTTGAGCATCTTTTCATATACTTGTTGTCCATATCTATGTTTTCTTTGGAAACCTGTCTGTTCACATCTTCTGCCCATTTTTAATCAGATTGATTGTTTTTTGTTGTTATTGAGTTGTATGAGTTCTTTGTATATTTTGGAAATTAATCCTCATTGGATATATAATTTGCAAATATCTTCTCCCATTCAATAGGTTGCCTTTTTTATTTTGTTGATGGTTTCCTTTGCTCTGCAGAGCATTTCAGTTTGAGGTAGTCCCACTTGTTTATTTTTGTATATATTGCCACTGCTTTTGGAGTTAGATCCAAAAAAATATCACTAAGACCAATGTCAGTGAGCTTACTGCCAGTGTTTTCTTCTAGGAGTTTTATAGTTTCTGGTCTTACAATCAAGTCCTTAATCCATTTTGAGTTGATTTTGTTTATGGTATAAAGAAAGTAGTCCAGTCTGATTCTTCTGCATGTGGCTGCCCAGTTTTCCCATCACAATTTTTTGAAGTGATTGTCCTTTCCCCATTGTATATTCTTGCCTCCTTTGTTGTAAATTAATTGACCATGTGTGAGGGGGTTTATTTCTGGGCTCCGTATATTGTTTCATTGATCTGTTTGTCTGTGATGTCAATACCAAACTGCTTTAATTACTATAGCTTTGTATTGTAGTTTGAAACCAGGAAGCGTGATGCCTCCAGCCTTTGTTGTTCTTTTTCAAGATTGTTTTGGCTATTTGGGATCTTTTGTGGTTCCACACAAATTTTAGGAATTTGCTAAGCTACTCCAACTTTCTTTTGGTTTCCATTTGCATGAAACATTTTTCCATCCCTTCCCTTTTAGCCTGTATATGTCCTTACATCTGAAGTGAGTCTCTTTAACATTTCTTGTATTTCCAGTTTTTCTGTTGACATTCTCTCTGTGTTCATTCTTATTGGTGAGCGTCTTTATGACCATTACTTTGAACTCTTTATCAGGTAAGTTACTTACATCCCTTTCATTAAGGGTTTTTTCTGGGGTTTTGTCTGGTTCTTTCATTTGGAACATATTTCTCTGTTTCTTCATTATGCTTGACTCTCTATGTGTTTATTTCTATGTAACAGCTACCTCTCCCAGTCTTGAAGGAGTGGTCACAGGAAGACTGGGATGTGTTTCAGGCTGCTGTCTGTGCAGTGTCCTGGGGGTTGTAGCTTGCCAAGAATTCTCTCTCCAGTTGTTTCAGTCCTGTGGGGTCCAGAAATGCAAGCCCTCTAGCCACCAGAGCCAGGTGTTCAAGGGGTGTCCCCTGTGTGAACTGTGCACACCTGCTGGGTTTGGTGTGGTGGGGCTTCAGCGGAACACCAGGCTGGGTTTGGCATGGTGGGGCCGCCATGGAGTCCAAGGGTGGGGCAACTGGCTCTAGCAAGGTAGAGGGAGAGTGTAAAAATGGCGCCTGCAAGGGCCAGTACTAGTAAGGTAGGAGAGTACAAAAATGGTTCCCACCAGCACCTCTGTTCCCTGGGAGAGTTCTAACAGATTCTGCCCTTCTGGCAGATGCTTTAAGATCAGCAAGTACATCTCCTTAACATAAGGTCTAGGTATTTTTAATGCTGCTATTTTTGCACTGGGTTCCTGAGTTGAGTGAGTCTGTACGTGAGTCCTGTAGGAGCAGAATCTCAGGTTCCTACAGCACTTTGTGTCTTCTGGACGTAAGCCCCATTAGTTTTCAAAGCCAGGTGTTTTGGGGGCTCATCTCTCTGGAGCAGGTCCTAAGGGTTGGGGCACCTGATGTGGGGCTCAAACCCCTTGCTCCTCAGGAAGAAGCTTTGTTTTTGGGATATTCCTCCTGATTGTGGGATATCATGCCAAGGGTGAAGGTTTTGGCAAGATTGTGACTCTGCATCTCCTACTCACCTTGATGTGTCCCCTTTGTCCTTTGTGTGGGGTGGCTCTTGGGCTAGTTCTCAGGTCTTTTTCAGAGACAGTTGTTCCATATGTAGCTGTAGATTTGGTGTATCCGTGGGAGGATGAGTTCAGGATTTCCTGTACTGCCATCTTGAACTACTTCCAAGATTTTTCTTCTTGGACACTAATATTAAACTAAAAATTTCATAATCTTACAACTTAAATAACTACTACCAAAGAAAATGTCATATGAGTTTAAATGAGCAATTACTACTTTCTTCCATAAACTTTTAAGGACCATGAAAAATGGATGTAATTAGGAATTGTTCTGTTGTCTCTATTATTTTCATAATGGATTATGTCATAGATGTAAATTTATTTATCAAGTCCTGTAGTACTAGGTGGTGCCGCATATCCTGCAGAACATTTCTCTGGTTTATGTTTTCCCAGTAGAATACCTCCTGGTTTTTAATTGCAATATTGCATAGTTGGTGTGTATGTCCCAGAACAATACCAGTGTTTACGTACAAGAAATGTATATTTACCTCCTAAAATTGCATTCATTTTAAACAGAATGAGTGGGAAAGGTCTCAAGTTCCAAATATAATTGGTAGATCATCAGAATCATGGTGGAGATGTTTTGAAAAGCCCACTCAGTATCAGTATAGAGAATGTGCTTCTTAGCTGTTGCCAGTACTAACAGAGTACATATTACTAGAAAGAAATTTACATTTTGTTAACAATTACAGTGATTGGAAAGTGAAATTTTAAGCTTTTCTTTTTCATCCTAACATGATAGCTTGTTGTGTATTGTTTTACATTTTAGAAGCTGGTTGGAAGTTTTGTTTTGACATGTACTCCATCAAAATTTTTCCCACTTGAAGTAATGAAAAATAGTCTTCCACTTAGCATTTTTGCATAGAATGTGTAATTTTCAGGAAGAGCTTACTGATATTTAGGGAGATTCCTTTATGAGTTGGAATCCTTAATATAATAGGGATGATAATATTCTAGAGGTAGGATGTAGTCCTGGATTTAGGACAAAATGTTAACCTTAAATAGTGGTAGTTCCAATCAAAGCACACTGAGTTAAACATAAAAGGAAGATTTGAAAGCTGTGAACTATTTTTAAATGTAAATTTCAGGAGGCATCATAAGTCTTATCTCTCTCCCTGCGATAGCATTTTGTACGTATCTCTCATGGATTGTAGTATTATATTTAGTTGGATACTCATAAGTGCTGCCAAAAAATTGAATAAATAATGAAACATGGATTTTCAGAGCACAAGTAAACAGAAGAATATGAATCCAGCTCATGTTACCTCATTTCTCTCTTTGTCTGCTTCTCTCTTCCTTTCTGTGTAAGGAAGAGTTCTGTATATTTCTTTTTTCTCTTGTCTTAACTAGACATAATATGTAATTGAAATGCATAAATTTCTGTGCCTCATATTAATGATAACTGCTTGCTTCAGTGTTTCAAAATATGACAGTTTCTCTGGAGGATATGCCATGTTTCCTTACCGTATATGTCTGTCATCATTGTAAAAGGACTTTTGGATTGCTCCTGCTTTGAGTCTACCAAAATGGTGACCGGAAATATTCCATTTTAATGATTGTAGAAAACTATAATGTTTAAACTATACATCCAGTCACTTCATCTCCCAGAAAATTGGTCTGAAGTCTGCCTCTCCTGTTTTGAAAAAACTGCTAATAAACGTGCATTTTGTGGGGATTCCCCCCGCCCCCAGGTGATATGCTTCGTTATATTCAGGAGAGTAAGGAAAGAGCTGCGGAAATGGTAAAGGCAGAGGTATTGCGAGAACGTCAAGAAACCTCCCGAAAGATGCGCAAATATTATTTGATTTGCCTCCAGCAGATTTTGCAGGATGATGGAAAAGAGGAAGGGTAAGTTCTGTCTGAACAGTGTGTCCTGAGAGTACCAGGACAGCATGTTGTCATTTTCTAAGCATTTTCCTTAGCCACAGAATTAACTGTGTCTACATGATGGGCCATTAGGGATTAAGAGAGGCTTAATGTCTGTGCTGCCCTAAGTGGTGGCAGAGCATATAGGAAAACAGAAATCCTGGGGCTAAGGAAACTTATTTTTTCCTTTAAACTGTATTAATTTCATATTCTCGAATTCCCCACAGGGCTGAGAAAAAGATTATGAATGCTGCTAGCAAACTTGTTATGATGGCAAAATTGCTGGAAACACCTATTTCTAATAGATCCCAGAGCAAAACTACACAGTCAGGTATGTCAAAATGAGTTACTTGAAGGATTTTTCTCTCCCTCTTTTTTAGATATTTAATATCTTTAGTATGAGAGTAGAGAATGTAAGGAGTGAGAGCTGAGTCATCCTATTGTGTGCATGTTTTACTTAAACTGGAAACTTACAAAAAAACAGTGTAGAGTTTCCAGTTCAAGTAGGCAGACTGAGCTTACCCACCAGCTTCCTCCTGCTGCTTCCATCCCTAGAAATGATAGAAAAGATTTTAAACGACAGTATAGAAGGAGAAAAAGAAGAAATTATAACTGAGCTTTTAAAAGTTACAACTGATAAATCAGAGACTGTGAGAAATCCCTGAAAGAAGGCAAACACTGTAAACTGAAGATGGAAACCTCAGTTCAAAACTCCCAGAAGATGATAGTTACAAGTGGGAGCAATATTGAAACTGTTCTACATGTGAAGGTGGTATGTTCCAGGAGAAGTAGTAAACCTAGGGGATACCAATGGGGTAATTAGCTGGTGTTCCAGAGCAGCTGAAACCAGGTGGGATTGCCCTCTTTATTTCTACTTATCTTTCTTCCTGAACCTCAGATTGGGCTAGGTAAGAGCAACAGGAACAGAGAGTCTGGGAACTGGGCAGTGCTCTAGGTGGCTAGCCACACCGAGGAGGAACTGAGAGCCCAAATCCCAGAGTACCAGGTATCAGGTCTTTCTACCCTGCTGCTCATTCCTTCCCACTCCACTTCCAACTCCTTTAAACAAGCAGCAGATACTGTACTCAGTACATCTGAAAGATAAGCATTCAACCAAGAATTACCACATATTTGTAGAAAGCCAGCACCATGAAGAAAGATACCAAACTGAAAATAAGACAAAGCAAAACAAAAAAAAAAAAACCACAACAGAACTTATACCTAAAAAGATAGAATTAATAGAACAAACAATAGGACCTGAGAATGTTAGAAAAATACAGTATTCTCAGAAAGATGTAGGAGGATATTATAGAGGAAACTAACAATATGCTAAGATTTATACTATTTTCAAGGAGAAGATGTAGTTACTGATAACTCTAGAGATTGCTAGAAAAATATGTTTAAGTATGTGTATAAAAATTTAAGGCTAACTAATAGAGAAATAGAATATATAATTTTCAAAGTAGTAGGGGTAAAACTTGGGAGAAAACGTTTCAATCTAATAATCTAGAAAGAGGAAAAATACATGTAGAAAGCATGGGTAAATAGAAAATAATAGTAGGTTGAAACATCAGCAGTCACACTAAATGTGAATTGGTTAAACTCACTTATTAAAAGACCACAATTTTCAAACAGTTTTAAATATTCTAGACATATGTTATTCCAGATAAGAACATTGTCAAAAATTCAAAATAAAGGGCTGGAAAGTGATATACCAAGCAATGCAATGTTGATATTAGATAAATTATAGAGTTAAATACAATATTAGGTAAATTAGAGTTAGCATTAAACTGACCAAAGTGATAGTTCATAATGATAAAGGAGCAACCTCCCAAGAAGCTATAAATGAATTCTTTCTGTTCAAAATAGAATAACTTAAGAATATATGAATCAAAAGCTGATAGAAAAACATGAAAAAAATTAGTAAATTCCCAGTCACACTGGGAGGATTTGAACATATCTGTGAGGAAATGGGGTTTTTGCACTTCTGGAAAGCTTGAAGCAAAGACTGTTCAGGAATTCCCAAGATTGATGTTGGTAAACGTTCTTCAAATAAAAGCACAGAGATTATTTGTGTAAATTTTGGAATGGCGATGTGAACCTTGGCTATAAAAGGGCAGTGGCATATAACAAGAAAAGAGTTTTCTAGATTTGGGGCAACTGCAAATAATGAATAATGTCCCCAGCAGAAACAAACCCTTTTCAGAGACTTTAAGGACCAAGGTACCCTACTTTGAGATATGATGCCTCTGATTCTGTGCTGTGTGGCTGTTCTGCTTCTGATCAGATTTAGTGTCTTAGCTAATTAGATCGGAAACTATTTTAGCTTTGAGAAAAAGAGAGAAAGTGTGTGAGAGGGATGTGTGTGTGTGTGTGTGTGTCTGTCTGTCTGTCTGTCTGTCTGTCTGTCTTGGGTTGGGTGGGTTCTTCCAGCAAACTTTCTCCATCAGAAACTCCATATTTGACATCAGAGCAAGACTGGAAATGTTGCAGTTGGCTCTTGAAATGCTATACCAACTATTACAGAAAATAATACAGCAGGTGGATAGCAATAATAACATTAGATTTCATTAACAAAATTACTCAGCTTTATCTAATAGATTTACGTAAAAGAATATTTTAAAATGTCCAGCATTGATGTATTTTCTTCGAGAATGATTAAAATATATATGCATCCCTTGGAAATATATAAAAACATACATTTTTTTCTCCTCTTTCAGTGTTAATTTTCTCCTAATTTTGTTTTCCCCTAATTTTGTGTTCCCTTGTATACAATAGTATTGCCTCTGACTTCAGAGATGCTGACTGGAGTTGAAAAATCAAAAAGAAATGATGTGAATCAGAATATATCGTGTCACAGTGAAAGCAAATCAAACAGTATAAAAACTATCCCTAGAAGTATGTGTGACCAAGCTCCTAAGAGGAGGGCTGCCTGTAACTTACAAAGGCGATTAGAGGCCGCAGAGCACGGGGACAGAAAGCATGAGGGTTCCAAAGTGTCACATCCAGGCTTTCAGTTCGGGGATAACAGTCACAAACACCTAGACATTTCGCCAAGGAATGTTTCTCCTGAGTTTGTTCCTTGCAAAGGTGAAAGAGGCTTTGGTTTGCACAAGAAGATAGACCTCCTCGGTGACACTGGCTCTGAATCACTCCAGCACTCAACTGCATACCCCTTTCTCGGATCCTTCGGAAATAAACCCTCACCTAGATATACCCCTAGTCTTTCTGCATCCGAGTCCACGCATATAACTTTTCGAAGTCCTAATGAGAGACTTGGTTTAAAAGTATACAAGTGTAATCCACTAATGGCAAGTGAAAATGCTGCATCTGAGAAAAGTCAAAGTTTGGGTGTTAAGGAAACTCCAGTAAAGGATGGAGAGGACCTCAGTGACTCTGTAGGCTGGCATTCCAACAGTACCGCTCTACCCTGCAAGAGTCATGAAGTGTCATTTTTGCATGATAGGCCACAGGAAACTCTGGATATGCTCGACGAATCTGTTAATTTCAAACACTTCTCAGCAGCAAGTTTTCCTTTAGATTCAGAGAAAAACAGTATGATTCATCAACCTATGAAATGTCAGAGTGGTCATGCTCCAGACCTGTCAGAAGAAACCACGTATTCCCCGCCAGGGAAGATCAGCATGACTCTTGGACACCTACCTCATCATAAGGCTGATATATTAAAGTCAGATTTCAAAAAGCTGAGCAGTACAGTACCATCTGCAGTGTGTCCACAGCCTTCAAGAAAATTAATCGCTTCTCTGTCTAACCAACAAGATAGTGGCTTTGATAGCCCATTTGTCAATCTAGACTAACTGTTATACAGTATTTAAGAATCATTAATATATTGATAAGAAAACTGGAAGGGAAGACTTCATACTGAAAAATATTTGTGGGTTCTGCATATTTTGAGATGTTTTAATGATGTCTATCATATGAGTAAAGTATTCTCATAAAATTACTTGAGATATTAAGGTTGCCTTAGTCTTCTAAAGGGCTAATCGTGTATGTGTAATCTGCTTCTGTGTGGTGCTTGTATTTGGTTGCTAAACCACCTATTTTTATACTTATAAATTAGCTCTCTGTGCAGTGTTAAATTATTTAAATAAACTTGCATATGGTCTGTAGAATTGTTATGAATTATTTTTAAATTCATAACGTAGAAATGTTATATTGACGTAATTTGAAATTCATCTAGAAAAACATATAAACCTTGATGATTCGTATGTATGATCAGCCAGATTTAATTTTTGAAATTAACCATGTTGAATGAGCCTATAGATTTACTCTACACATAGTTTTCCTGGAAATCTGTACTCAAGATTTTGATCCTTGCTTTCAGTTAGTGGAAAAGAAGTATTGCAAAGATTGCCACAAAATACATAGCCGTGTCCTGGCTTCATTAATTCAAACATTAGTCTGAATTTTTTTAGTTGGCATTTGCGTTATTTCAAATCTCCTGTGACACCCAGAGACTTCCTTTGTCTCTTTTATGGTTTCATAGTCTTTCTTTCATCTGAAGCATTACTTTTTTTTTTTTTTTAGATTCTGCCTACTTTACACTAATGATTATCGACAAAAATGGTATTGTCTAATACAGTATTTCATGACTTTATTGGGGAATATTTTTGGACTTCACAATGAAAATGGACTAGGTCCAGAGAGGTCAGACATCCAGCAATGCATGGGGCAGTGAAGCATCTCAGTAAGTTGGTTCCCAACCTAGGAGTCTTTCAAGATGCCACACCAGTCATTCACATAGATGAAAAATCTGATTATAGTGATCAGAACTTAACTTCTTTATGCTTGTGAACACCAAATACTTTTGTATGGTTTTAATAGACACTGACTTTTTCAGGAATATAACTGCTGGGAAAATGGACAAAAGATTGCATTTTGTCTTGCTTTGGAATTTGGTTCAATGTTTTGGGAAACTCACATTACAGTGGCAAAGGTCGTAGAGGAATTTAAGTTGCTAACTTAGCGCATTTATATCAGTCAGCATTTAGAGCTGTCAGTTCTGGATCTGGTACTTCATTACGTCTTCTAGTCTAGCTGTGTGTGAGCAGTGGCATTTTGAAAGACATATGATCTTACTCAAAGTTTACTTTCAAATTTCTTTTCTCCTGAAGGTGTAGGTAGGTTATATCATCGTTAAGTTTTGTCTTAAAATGGGTTTTACAAAATACTTAATATTAATGAAGGTGTTGGGCTTTATAGAGGCAAAAACCACTGTTTTAGAAGGATGATGTACTTACTACGACTACTATAATAGTCATAATGACTTTTTCACCAAGACCTTCTCACTTGGGTTACTCTAACGGGAGCCAGACTGGTCCCTTTCACTTCTAATTGCATCAACCTCCACACCACCTCCACCCAGCTTTTGAGTGCTTTTTCTGAAATGAAAATCAGATCGTGTTACCTCCCTGCTCTCTGGTACTTCATCACCGTCTGGTATTCTTTTTTCTTTTAAAAATTTTTTAAATTTTATTTGTTTTTTCTATACAGCAGGTTCTTATTAGTCATCAGTTTTATACACATCAGTGTATACATGTCAATCCCAAGCGCCCAATTCATCCCACCACCACCACCACCACCCCCCGCCGTTAACCCCCCCCAGGTGTCCAAACGTTTATTCTCTACATCTGTATCTCAATTTCTGCCCTGCAAACCGGTTCATCAGTAGCATTTTTCTAGATTCCACATATGTGTTAATGTACAGTATTTGTTTTTCTCTTTTCTCTTCTTGGATTGATCCCTTGTTCATTATGTAATGTCCTTCCTTGTCTCTTGAAACATTCTTTATTTTAAAGTCTATTTTATCTGATATGAGTATTGTTACTCCAACTTTCTTTTTTGTTTGTTTTTTTGTTTTAGCGGTACACGGGCCTCTCACTGTTGTGGCCTCTCCCGTTGCGGAGCACAGGCTCCGGATTCACAGGCTCAGCAGGCATGGCTCACGGGCCTAGCCGCTTTGCGGCATGTGGGATCTTCTTGGACCGGGGCACGAACCCATGTTGCCTGCATCGGCAAGCGGACTTTCAACCACTGTGCCACCAGGGAAGCCCTACTCCAACTTTCTTTTGATTTCCGTTTGCATGGAGTATCTTTTTCCATCCTTTCACTTTCAGTCTGTATGTGTACCCAGGTCTGAAGTGGGTCTCTTGTGGACAGCATGTATATGGGTCTTGTTTTTGTATCTATTCAGCAAGCCTCTGTCTTTTGGTTGGAGCATTTAATCCATTCACATTTAAGGTAGTTATCAATATGTATATTCCTATGACCATTTTCTTAATTGTTTTGGGTTTGTTTTTGTAGGTCCTTTTCTTCCTTGTGTTTCCCACTTAGAGAAGTTCCTTTAGCATTGTTGTAGAGCTGGTTTGGTGGTGCTGAATTCTGTTACCTTTTGCTTGTCTGTAAAGGTTTTGATTTCTCCATCAAATCTGAATGAGATCCTTGCCGGGTAGAGTAATCTTCGTGGTAGGTTGTTCCCTTTCATCACTTTGAGTATATCATGCCACTCCCTTCTGGCTTGTAGAGTTTCTGCTGAGAAATCAGCTGTTAACCTTATGGGAGTTCCCTTGTATGTTATTTGTTGTTTTTCCCTTACTGCTTTCAGTAATTTTTATTTGTCTTTAATTTTTGCCAATTTGATTACTATGTGTTTTGGCATGTTTCTCCTTGGGTTTATCCTGTATGGGACTCTCTGCACTTCCTGGACTTTGGTGGCCATTTCCTTTCCCATGTTAGGGAAGTTTTCGACTATAATCTCTTCAAAGATTTTCTCGGGTCCTTTGTATCTCTCTTCTCCTTCTGGGACCCTTACAATGAGAATGTTTTTGTGTTTAACGTTGTCCCAGAGGTCTCTTAGGCTGTCTTCATTTCTTTTCATTCTTTTTTCTTTATTCTGTTCCACAGCAGTGAATTCCACCATTGTGTCTTCCAGCTCACTTATCCGTTCTTCTGCCTCATTTGTTCTGCTATTGCTTCCTTCTAGTGTAGTTTTTATTTCAGTTATTGTATTGTTCATCTGTTTGTTTGTTCTTTAATTCTTCTAGGTCTTTGTTAAACATTTCTTGCATCTTCTTGATCTTTGCCTCCATTCTTTTTCCGAGGTCCTGGATCATCTTCACTATCATTATTCTGAATTCTTTTTCTCTACTTCATTTAGTTGTTTTTCTGGGGTTTTATCTTGTTCCTTCTTCTGGTTAATAGCCCTCTGCCTTTTCATCTTCTCTGTTTCTGTGAATGTGGTTTTTGTTCCACAGGCTGCAGGACTGTAGGTCTTCTTGCTTCTGCTGTCTGCCCTCTGGTGGATGAGGCTATCTAACTGAAGCATTACTTTTTGAAAATGGAAATAATGTTCGTCACATAGTAAAAAATTTTAAACTGTTAGATTTTTATGTTCATTTATAGTGCAGAATTGGCTAACTTATTAATGCTGTAGGTTGAGGGTTGTATTCTAAACCATGCAGAAATGAATGGCCACCTAAATATGGTTGCTTCTTTCTCGGGTTCTTAGAGATGGGTTTTAAAGTGTTAGATGTTTGCAAGTGCTTCCTGAAAACGCTATAGCTTTCTCTCATGTCTCTCACCTCAAACATATTTTGGACTGTATTTGTGGGTTGATCCAGTATATTTGTCCACCAGGGTAACTTGGGTGGTTGTTGGATGGGTGGCAAGGTGTATCATCACCCTCTGATAACCATCTCTAAAAGCAAGAACCTAGAAGTGAACCTTCTAGGGCTTGGAAAGCTCTGTCATCTTAACTGGTGACCAGATGTAGATAAGCCTGAAATTTATCACTGGATTTCAGTGCTTGAGTTGACATGCAGCTGGAGAAAGGAACACACCATCTCTTCAAAGTCTTACTTGTATTTCTGAAGATACAATGCCTTTTTCCCAATAATTAGGGTATCATTTCTCACTCTAGGAAAACTCCTAAATTAGCTGAATTTATCTTCCACATGGATCTGGTTGGTTCTTGATTATTTTAAGCCCTGGATATAACTGAACTGAGAAGTAAGCTCATGGCTCTCCTACTTCTTCATCTTTGTTTTAAATCCTTGTCAGGTAGTTAAGCCCTCACCATCAAGGCTAAAAATGGAAGTCTTCTTGCTTTCTGCTCCTTTTATGGTACCCTTAACCTCTTAACCTCTTTTTGATATCCATAATTTCAATAGGATTAGATTACTTTATTTCATACACCTTACACATAACCACCAAGGAAGGTCTACATTGATTAGCATGTAAATGAAAGGAGTACACAGCCATTTTTTTTTTAAATTTATTTTTAACATCTTTATTGGAGTATAATTGCTTTACAGTGGTGTGCTAGTTTCTGCTTTATAACAAAGTGAATCAGCTCTACATATACATATACCCCCATATCTCCTCCCTCTTGCTTCTCCCTCCCACCCTCCCTATCCCACCCCTCTAGGTGGTCACAAAGCACCAAGCTGATCTACCTGTGCTAGGTGGCTGCTTTGCACTAGCTCTCTATTTTACATTTGGTAGTGTATATATGTCCATGCCACTCTCTCACTTCGTCTCACCTTGCCTTTTTGCCTCCACATGTCCTCAAGTCCATTCTCTACCTCTGCAGGTTTATTCCTGTTCTGCCCCTAGGTTCGTCAGAACCCTTTTTTTCTTTTTTTTAGGTTCCATATATATGTGTTAGCATACGGTATTTGTTTTTCTCTTTCTGACTTACTTCACTCTGTATGACAGACTCTAGGTCCATCTATCTCACTACAAATAACTCAGTTTCATTTCTTTTTATGGCTGAGTAATATTCCATTGTATATATGTTCCATACCTTCTTTATCCATTCATCTGTTGATGGACACTTAGGTTGCTTCCACGTCCTGGCTATTGTAAATAGAGCTGCAAAGAACATTGTGGTACATGACTCTTTTTGAATTATGGTTTTCTTCTGGTATATGCCTAGTAGTGGAATTGCTGGATCATATGGTAGTTCTATTTTCAGTTTTTTAAGGAACCTCCATACTGTTCTCCATAGTGGCTGTATCAATTTACATTCCCAACAACAGTGCAAGGAGGTTCCCTTTTCTCCACACCCTCTCCAGCATTTATTGTTCGTAGGTTTTTTGATGATGGCCATTCTGACTGGTATAAGGTGATACCTCATTGTAGTTTTGATTTGCATTTCTCTAATGATTAGTGATGTTGAGCATCCTTTCATGTATTTGTTGGCAAGCTGAATATCTTCTTTGGAGAAATGTCTATTTAGGTCTTCTGCCCATTTTTGGATTGGGTTGTTTGTCTTTTTGATATTGAGCTGCGTGAGCTGCTTGTAAATTTTGGAAATTAATCCTTTGTTGATTCATTTGCAAATATTTTCTCCCATTCTGAGGGATGTCTTTTTGTCTTGTTTATGGTTTCCTTTGCTGGGCAAAAGCTTTGAAGTTTCATTAGGTCCCATTTGTTTATTTTTGTTTTTATTTGCATCACTGTAGGCGGTGGATTAAAAAGGATCTTGCTGTGATTTATATAATAGAGTGTTCTGCCTATGTTTTCCTCTAAGAGTTGTATAGTTTCTGGCCTTATATTTAGGTCTTTAATTCATTTTACGTTTATTTTTCTGTGTGGTGTTAGGTAGTGTTCTAATTTCATTCTTCTACCCGTACCTGTCCAGTTGTTGAAGAGGCTGTCTAATTTCATTCTTCTACCCGTACCTGCACCAGTTATTGAAGAGGCTGTCTTTACTCCACTGTATATCCTCGCCTCCTTTATCAAATATAAGGTGACCATGTGTGCGTGGGTTTATGTTTGGGCTTTCTATCCTGTTCCATTGATCTATATTCCTGTTTTTGTGCCAGTACCATACTGTCTTGATGACTGTAGTTTTGTAATATAGTCTGAAGTCAGGGAGCCTGATTCCTCCAGCTCTGTTTTTCTTTCTCAAGAGTGTTTTGGCTATTCGGGGTCGTTTGCATTTCCATCCAAATTGTGAAATTTTTTGTTCTAGTTTTGTGAAAAATGCCATTGATAGTTTGATAGGGATTGCATTGAATCTGTAGATTGCTTTGGGTAGTATAGTTATTTTCACAATGTTGATTCTTCCAATCTAAGAACATCGTATACCTCTCAATCTGTTTGTATCATCTTTAATTTCTTTCATCAGTGTCTTATAGTTTTCTGCATACAGGTCTTTTGTCTCCTTAGGTAGGTTTATTCCTAGGTGTTTTTTTCTTTTATTTCAGTGGTAAATGGGAGTGTTTCCTTAACTTCTCTTTCAGATTTTTCATCATTAGTGTTTAGGTATGCAAGAGAGTTCTGTGCATTAATTTTGTATCCTGCTACTTTACCAATTTCATTGATTAGCTCTAGTAGTTTTCTGGTAGCATCTTTAGGATTCTCTATGTATAGTATCATGTCATCTGCAAACCAAACTATTACAATTTAAATCTGTCTGAAGGGTGATGTCAGAGAGGAGGGAGGAGCCCCATAAATGTCATTGTCACATAAATCCCACTTCATCATGGTTTTAGTCTTTTTTATATGCTGCTGGGTTTCATTTGCTAACATTGTGTTACGGAATTTCATGTGCATGCTCACAGCAGATATTGGTCTCTAGTTTTCTTGTGATAACTGTCTTGCTTTGATAAAAAGGTAATACTGGTCCTATAGAATGAGTTGAAAAATTCCCCTGCCTCTATTTTATGAAAGAATTTGTGTATGATTGCTATGATTTCTTCTTTAAATATTGGCTAGAATTCACTGGATAAAGCCATCTAGCTTGGGCTTGTGTTTGTGTTATGTGGTAGGAAGGGAGGGGCAGATTTTTAATAGTAATTTTTTTTTTCTTCTTATAGAGCTATTAGATTTTCTTTTTCTTCCTTAGTCTTGGTAGTTTGTGGGTTTTAAGAAATTTGTTTGTTTTATCTAAGTTGTCCAATTTGTTGATATGAAGTTGGTCATAGTATTCTCATAATCCTTTTAATTTTTGTAGGGTTGGTAATTAATATCCCCTCTTTCATCCCTGATTTTAGAATTCTGTGTCATCTGTTAGTCAGCCTAGCTAAAAGTTTGTGAATTTTGTTGATTTTTTTTTTCCCAAAGAACTTTTGGTTTCTTTGATTTTTCTCTGTTGTTTTTGTTTCCTATTTCATGAGTTTTTCCCCTCTAATCTTTATTTCCTTCCCTCTGCTTGCTTTATGTTTAAGTCACTCTTCTTTGTCTATTCTTAAAGTGGAAGCTTAGATTATTGATGTGAACCCTTTGATTTCTAATATAGGTATTTAAACTGCTGAATTTCCCTCTAAGCACTGTTGAAGCCATACTTCATAAATTTTGATATGTTGTATGTTTGTTTTCATTTAGTTCAAAATATTTTCTAATTTCCCTTGTGATTTCTTTTTTGACCCATGGGTTGTTTAGAAATATGTCACTTCATTTGAGACTTGTTTCTTGGCCTACCATATGAACTATCCTGGAGAATGTTTTACATGCATCTGAAAAGAATGCATATTCTGCTCTCATTTGATGGAGTATTAAAAAATGTCAGGTCAAGTTGATTGATAGTATTGTTCAAATCTGCTATAGCCTTGCTGATTTTTGGCCTACTTGTTCTGTTAGTAATTAAGACTGGCGCAAATTGTTAATTTGTCTATTTCTCCTCTTGATTCTATCAGTTTTTGTTTCACGTATTTTGAGACTGTTTTTAGGCGTCTATGCCTTTATAGTTGTTACAGTTTTCTTATGTATTGGCCTTTTATCATTATAAAATCTCTCTTTTTATCTAGTAATATTTCTTAAAATTCACTTTGTTAGATATTACAGCCACTCCAGCTGTCTTATGATTACTATTTGCATGGTATATCGTTTTTTGTCCTTTCTCTTTTAACGTATTTGTGTCTTGATTTGAAGTTGGTCTCTGAAATACAGTGCATTGTTGGATCTTCCTGTTTTTACACAGTCAGACAGTATTTGCTTTTGGATTGGAGTTTTGGTCTGTAAATTTAATAAAATTAAAGTTGGACTTACATCTGCCATTTTGCTTTTGGCTTTCTCTGTTCTTTGCTTTCTCTATTTCTCCCCTGTGATATATGTCTTCTTCTTCTATATCTTATGCCTTTTTTATTACTGGGTTGCTCCTTTACTGCCTTCTTTTGTGTTAAACAGATAATTATTAGGGTATCATTTTAATTTCTCTTGAGTTTTTACTATTTTTTATGTTATTGTCTAAGTGGTTATTCTAGATATTACAGTAGGCATCTTAACTTATTATGGACTACTTCAGATTAAAATTGACTGAGTTCTGGTAGAATATAGCAACTTTATTCTGGTATAGTTTTATTTCCTTCCCCTTTCTTTGTGCTATTAATTGTCATATATATTACATTTATATATATTATTATATATATGTGACAACAATACCATTATAATTATTGCTTTATACAATGTCTTCTAAAAAGTTAAGTGAAAAAAAGAAAAAATATATATATTCCTTTATATTTACCCACATATTTACCATTTCTGCTGCTCTTCATTTTTTTCCCATGGATTCAACTTACCAAGTCTGTTGTCATTTCCTTTCATCTGAAGGACTTCCTTTAATATTTTTGTTTAAGGTAAGTATGCCAGAAACAAATTCTCTCAGTCCTTATTTTGTACTATATTTTAAATTCATTTTTGAAAGATAGCATTTGATGGATTTAGAATTCTCTGTTGGCATTTCTCCCCCAGCCCTTGAATATGTCATTCCACTGCCTTATGGCCACCATGTGTTTGATGAGAAGTTAGCTGTGAATTGTATTGTTTTTCTATTTGCAGTGAGTTATTTTTCTCCTACTGCTTTTAAGATTTTCCCTTTGGCTTTCAACCATTTGAGCATGCTGTGTCTAGGTGTACATTTGTTTGTTTATCTTACTCAAGGTTTGTTGAGCTTCTGGGATTTGTAGATTAATATTTTTAGCAAGGTCATTATTCCTTCCATTATTTTTTTCTGCCCTTTTTTTGTTCTCCTCTCCTTCTGAGGATCTCATGTATATTGATATGCTTGCTGTTGTGCCACAGGTCTCTCAGGCTCTGTAAATTTTTCTTCAATCTTAATATCTTATTTTTCAAATTAGATAATTTTTATTTACCTGTCTTCAAGTTTGTTGGTTTTTCTGCCATATCAATTCTCCTGTTGAACCTATCCAGGAATTTTCATTTCAGTTATTATACTTTTTGATTCTAGAATTTTCATGATTCTTTTTTATAGTTGCTATTTTTATTTTGAGATTCCCTGTTTGAGTCATTGTCATAACTCCCTTTAATTCTTCAATCAGTGTATCCTTTAATTTTTTAAAACAAATGTACAATAGCTGCTTTGTAGTCTTTTGTTATTAAAATTGTGGTATGAACACTTAACATGAGATTTACTCTTTAAAAAATCATTTCTAAGTGCATAATCAGTACTGTTAACTATCGGCACACTATTGTACAGCAGATCTCTAGAAGTAATTAATCTTGCGTAGCTAAAATTGTATACCCTTTTGACCCAACTCCCCATTTCCTCCTCCCCCTAGAAACCACCATTCTACTCTGTGTTTCTATGAGTTTGACTATTTTAGATATATAAGGAGAATCATGCAATATTTGTCCTTCTGTGAGTTGTAGTCTTTGTTTATTAAATTCAACATCTGAGCACACACATAGTTTCTCTTGACGTCTTTTGTCTTGAGTATGGGTCACACTTTCCTATTTCTTATATACTTCATAAATTTGCTGTAAAATGGAGATTTTATGTAACATATTGTAACATCTCTGGATTTGACATTTGTTCCTGTGAGGGTTGTTGCCACTATTTGTTTGTTGTTGCTGTTTTTTTATCTTTGTAATTTGCCTGGACTTAATCTGAAAAATCTCTTCCCTGAAGTATGTGTCTGCTGATTTTTCTGCTCAGTTATTTTAATTTGAATTTTTAGTTTTGAAGTGTGGCTTTTTAGAGGATGCCTCTGCATCTATGTAGTTTAGTGGTCATCCAATGATTGATAAGAGATTCTGCTCAAAAACCTTGAGTCAGTAGGTCTTTCACCCTCGGATGATTTATCAGTGGGTATGTGGAGCATGTATTCAAAGTTCAGGCAATTTTCTAGTCTTCTCCCACTTTTACTTCCCCCTGAGCCTTTCCAAGGTACTCATTCTCTCTGTCAGCCCAGGGATATGTGAAGAGCTTGGGCCCTCTTAGGTTTCCCTCTATAGGTTTCCCCCGCTACCAAAAGTAGAGTGTTTCTATGAAACCTTTCTTAAGCCAAATGGCATGAAATGAGGAAGCAGTTAGTTACCTTACCATCTTGCCAGTGAGCGCACAAGATAAACTGAGATCAAGCACAGATGTTCAGAGACACCATTCAGAGCTATGGCTGTTTGAGGCTCAGACACTGAGTGTAGTTGCTATGGAAGGAGCTTGGCAGTATCATTCTTGCTACTTGGGGTGTTTGCTGCCTCTGTAAGGGCTTACTGCAAAACAAATGCTGAATGCTGTTTTTGCTTTTCACCTATTTTCATAAAAGTGAAAGTCCTCTGGATTTCTTTTGGTTAAATGAAAACAGGTACTAACCAAGTCTTTTGTAAAATGAAGTGGTGTAAAGCAAACTTTTCGAAAAAGTAGGAGATACTGGTATATGTGCTCAGCCTCCCACTCATTTGCAGACTTTCTCCCTGCAAATTTTAAAATTAGTCTGCCCATATCTTGTCCCAAATTAGACCACAGTTTCAGGCAAGCAGAACTGTAGACTTTCCTTGTTTTTGTCCCTCTAATTTTGCTGTTTTTTCTCACGGTTACCACTGGGCATGGACTCTTTGCCTTCCACTCCAGATCAAGTCTGCTCACTCAGTTGTTGGTTTTCACTGCCATCCCTACCCTGTTAGCACTTCTGCACCCGTCAGGCTGGGGAGGAGAATGGGAGTAGCTCAGGTAAGAATGCCTCAGAGTCCCACTCATCTTCCAAAGTTCAGTAGCTTCTCAATTTATTTTTCCCTTTGGTTTATTTCCAGAGCCCTGAAGTGGTTGTTTTTGACTATTTTTTCCAGTGTTATAGTGATTTTAGGGGGAGTAGAGGGACTGCTGACCTCTTCACTCTACCAGAAGTTCTCTTATTTTTATTATAAGTATTGGTGTTCAATCTCAAAATACTTATTTTTCCTCTATTTTGTTC
The DNA here is from genome assembly GCF_963924675.1 of Phocoena phocoena. NCBI lineage: Eukaryota > Metazoa > Chordata > Mammalia > Artiodactyla > Phocoenidae > Phocoena > Phocoena phocoena. The sequence goes on along the minus strand of NC_089220.1, from coordinate 91,412,964 downwards.
AGTATTTTATCTTGAAAAACTTCACAATCTATAGAAAATAAACACCTGTGTACTCTTCATTTAGATTTACCAATTGTTAAATTTCTACATTTGCTTTATATTTATTTGTCAATATACATATATATGCATATATGTAATATATAATTTTTTCCTTAACCATGAAAGTTAGTTGCAGACACCATGAAAATTCATTCTTAAATACTTCAGCATGCATCTCCTAAGAACAAAAGCATTTTTTTACATAAATACAATCATATTTAGGAAATTGAATATTGATAAACATATATGCAGTCTATATTCAAATTGTGCCACATATCACAATAATGGGTTATAATTTTTTTTTTAGATCTTTGCTGTTTGCCTTCAAACTGAGGACTCATTGCTTTTCTTCCTTTATGAAAAATGCTCAGCCATTAATTTTCACTCACCAAATATTTATGAAACGTAACAATTGCTTGTTGATGTTCTAGAGGGATTCAACAGTTACTGAAACGGATGTGTTTCTATCCTCATTAATTCTCACATTCTAGTTGGAGGAGACAATATATATGCATAATTTATGTAGTACTTTAGAAGCTGGAAGTGCTATGGAAAAAAATAAGGCCAAATAAGGGGAAGAAGGAATGGGAGGGTAGAGGTCATCACAATTTTAAATGGAATAGAGGGGTTAGGTTACAGTGATATGGTAATGTTTGGGTAAAGATTTGAAGGAGATAAATATAGCTTCACCATTTTTAGATTGTTTACTTCCGAAGTTGTTATTACATATAATCCCATCCTCTGTCTCTCTTAACTGTTATTTTGTGTATTTTTATCTCTTCCTGTGCTGTGTTGTGGAATCCTCAGTGTCATCTTCCAGTTTGCTAGTTCTGTCTTTGTTTATTACATTTGTTGGGTTTTTCATTTCACTTCCAAGATTTCTAGTTGGTGTGTTTATACCTACACCTTTTGCTTCTTTTGTTTAGTAATCTTGTTTTTTTGTTTTTTTTTTTTTTGTGGTATGTGGGCCTCTCACTGTTGTGGCCTCTCCCGTTGCGGAGCACAGGCTCCGGACGCACAGGCTCAGTGGCCATGGCTCACGGGCCCAGCCACTCCGCGGCATGTGGGATCTTCCCAGACCGGGGCACGAACCCATGTCCCCTGCATCGGCAGGCGGCCCCTCAACCACTGCGCCACCAGGGAAGCCCAGTAGTCTTGTTTTTTAAAAATATTCTATTTCCTTATGTTTTTAGAGACTTAAAATACTTTAAAGTTACTTCTGGAGTAATTATTGATATCACTTGGGAGTGAGGTCATATCCAAATTGTTGCTTTTGTTGCCTTTTGTAGAATTAGTTTCTCCATGTGTATGGAATTCTAGCTGGCAGTCTAACTCCTTCTGAGTTGTCTCTCTCCATCCTGTCTAGATTTTTGTGGTTGCTTCCACCTGGACCCTTGGGTCCCCAGTCTAAGATCAGGTCTTATATAGGTGGTTTATGATCCATTAGGGTTATTCTAAATCTAGTCACTGAGCCAGCAGGCAGTTTGGCCCAGGTCCTGGCTACAAGGCTCTGTCTGTATCCTCCAGGTTCTCTAAGTGCACAGCTTTTATATAAACTGTGGTCTCAGGTAGTGATTGTAGTTTTTCAATCTCTACTTGGGAGCTCTACTTGGGTTACTAGTTTAAACAGTTATCTTGTCCTTTGTCCCCTTCAAGTAGGATGCTTTTAGTCCTTGCTATTCTGAGGAACTCCTGGCCACCTCTACTGCTTTTGGATCTGGAGGAGGTAGTACATTACTTTGAAGTCCTCAGAGATATCTTGTTTGTTTGGTTTTTTTTTAATGTCTTTTTTCTCTATTTTTTTCCAGCACTGCTATGCTGGCAGATGTTGGGTACTCCCCCAGTATTAACTTACAATGCCATCGATGACCTAAAGTCTGCTTTGCCATGAACTCTGTGACCTTTGGCTATTTTCTTAGCATCTCTGGGCCTCAGTGGCCGCTCTCATTAAGGTTTAGGTATATCTCACAACTGGCTAATGATTCAGGTAAATTACATCTAAGAGTACATGAAGGAGAGTAGGTGGGAAATACAGCTGGAAAGGTAAATTGAAGCTAGATCATGGGTGGTCTTGAATCCCAAAGCCAAAGAATGAGAAATGTAGTTCATAAAAAATGGAGAGTGGTTGAAGGTTAGGTAGCATGATTTAGAGAGATTAGTGAGGCCATGCTGTAGGGGGGCTTGTGAGGAGCAGAGGACATAGGGAAGGACAGGAGGACAATGTCCTGGTATGTTTAGGTAGGAACAAGGACAAAGCCAGGGTAGAAATAGTTGTGAGGAAGAGGTGACAGGATTGAGAATATTACAGCAACAGGTTTGACAGGATCTGCTGCCTGACTGAATACAAGGTCAAGGGAAAGAAAAGCACCAAAAGGGGTTTAGAGCCTGGGTGATTGTGAAGATTATTGTGCTATCAACAAGTATTGGGAAATCAGGACATGGTGAGCTTTAGTGTCTGTGCCTTCCATTGAATACTGCAGTGCCTGGTCCTTTGGTGGGTACACTGATGATAGCAAAACTATACAGGCTCTAATTTCATGCTGAGTGCTGTGTCAAGCACTTTGTTAGCTCATCTAATCCTTACATCAGTCTTTTGAAGTAGGCTCCATATGGGCACTTTTTTTAAAAAAATTGAAGTATAGTTGATGTACAATATGGTGTTAGTTTCAGCTGTACATTATAGTGATTCCATTTTTTTTCAGATTAAATTCCATTATAGGTTAATATAAGATATTGGGTATAACTTTTTATGCTATCCAGTAAATCCTTGTTGCTTATCTATTTTATGTATAATAGTTTGTATCTGTTAATCCTATACCCCTAATTTTCCCTCCCACCCCTTCCCTATGGTAACCATAAGTTTATTCTGTTTCTGTGCATCTGTTTGTTTTGTATATACATACATTTGTATTATTTTTTAGATTCCACATATAAGTGATATCATATACTATTTGTCTTTCTCTGATTTGTTTCACTAAGCATAATATTCTCTAGGTCCATCCACATTGCTGCCAATGGCAATAGTTCATTCTTTTGTTTGTAACTGAGTTATATTCCATTATATGTTCATACCACATCTTCTTTTTAAATTTATTTATTTATTTATGGCTGTGTTTGGTCTTCGTTTCTGTGCGAGGGCTTTCTCTAGTTGTGGTAAGTGGGGGCCACTCTCCATCACGGTGCACAGGCCTCTCACTGTCGCTGCCTCTCTTGTTGTGGAGCACAGGCTCCAGACGCGCAGGCTCAGTAATTTTGGCTCACGGGCCCAGTTGCTCCGCGGCATGTGGGATCTTCCCAGACCAGGGCTCGAACCCATGTCCCCTGCATTGGCAGGCAGATTCTCAACCACTGCGCCACCAGGGAAGTCCAATACCACATCTTCTTAAGCCAGTCATCTACTGATGGGCACTTGGGTTGCTCCCATGTCTTGGCTATTGTAAATAGTGCTGCTATGAACATTGGGGTGCATGTATCCTTTTTATTAGTGTTTTTGTTTTTTTTCCAAATGTATACCTAGGAGTGGAATTGCTGGATTATAAGGTAGTTCTATTTTTAGTTTTTTAAGGAACCTTCCTAACGTTTTCCACAGTGGCTGCACCAATTTACATTCCCACCAAAAGTGTATGAGGGTTCCCTTCTCTCTGCATTCTCTTCAGCATTTGTTATTTGTAGACTTTGATGATAGCCATTCTGACAGGTGTGAGGGTGATGCCTCATTGTGGTTTTCATTTGCATTTCTCTAGCTAATCAATTAGCTATGTTGAACATCTTTTCATGTGCCTGTTGGTCACCTGTATATCTTCTTTGGACAAATGTGTATTCAGGTTTTCTGCCCATTTTTTAACTCACTTGTTTGTTTGTGTTTTGATATTGAGTTGCATGAGGTGTTTATATATTTTGGATATTAATCCCATGTTTGTTTTATCATTTGCAAATTTTTCTCCAATTCTGTGGGTTGTCTTTTTGTTTTGGTTTCTTTTGCTGTGTAAAAGCTTTTAAGTTTGATTAGGTCCCATTTGTTTATTTTTGCTTTTATTTCTTTTGCCTGGAAAACTTATCTAACAAAATATTGCTATGATTTATGTCAGAGTGTTTTGCTTGTGTTCTCTTCTAGGAGTTTTATGGTGTCATGACTTACATGTAGTTCTTCAAACCATTTTGAGTTTATTTTTGTATGTGTTGTGAGGGAGTGTTCTAATTTCAGTGATTGACATGTAGCTGTCCAGCTTTCCCAACACCACTTGTTGAAGAGACTGTCTTTTCTCCATTATTTATTCTTGCCTCTTTTGTCATAGATCAATTGACCACAGTTGCATGTGTTTATTTCTGGACTCTCTATTCTGTTCCATTGATCTATATGTCTGTTCTTGTGCCAGTACCACACTGTTTTGATTACTGTAGTTTTGTAGAATAGTCTGAAGTCTGGAAGGGTTATGCCTCCATTTTGTTCTTTTTCCTCAAATTTGCTTTGGCAATTATAGGATTTCTGTGGATTCATATAAATTTTAGGATTATTTGTTCTAGTTCTGTGAAAAAATGTCATCAGTATTTTGATAAGGATTGTATTAAATCTGTAGATTGCTTTGAGTAGTATGGCCATTTTAATAATAAGTTTTCCAATCCAAGAACATAGGATATCTTTCCATTTCTTTGAATCATCATCAGTTTTCTTAATCAACGTTTTATAGTTTTCAGAATATAGGTCTTTCACCTCCTTGGTTAAGTTTATTCCTAGGTTTTTTTGGTTTTTTAAATGTGATTTTACACAGTATTTTTTTTACTGTCTCTTTCTGATATTTCATTGTTAGTGTATAAAAATGCAACATATTTCTGTATATTAATCTTGTATCCTGCAGACATGCTGAATTCATTTATTCTAATAGTTGCTGGGTGCAGACTTTAGGGTCCTCTATATAGAATATCACGTTATCTGCAAATGGTGACAGTTATACCTCTTACCTTCCAATTTGGATACCTTGGGCTTCCCTGGTGGCGCGGTGGTTGAGAGTCTGCCTGCTGATGCTGGGGACACGGGTTCGTGCCCTGGTCTGGGAAGATCCCACATGCCACGGAGCGGCTGGGCCCGTGAGCCATGGCTGCTGAGCCTGCGTGTCCGGAGCCTGTGCTCCACAACGGGAGAGGCCACAACAGTGAGAGGCCCACATACCGTGCCAAAAAAAAAAAAAAAAGCTATGCTGTTATAGCTTATGAAATTTGGATACCTCATTTCTTTTTCTTGTCTGATTTCTGTCACTAGGACTTTCAATACTATGTTAAATAGAAGCAGTGAGAGTGGGCATCCTTGTCTTGTTCCTGAATTTAGTGGGAAGGCTTTCAGCTTTTCACTGTTGTATATTACTTTTTGGGTAAATGAAATTGAGACTTAGAGAGGTTAAATAACTTGCTCAAGGTTAACACAGCTAACACATTGTAGAACTGGAAGTCACAGCCAGGTTTTTTTTTTTCTTTATAATAAACTTTTCACTTAAAATAGTTTTAGACTTACAAAAAGGTTGTAACGGTAGTACAGAGTCTCCATATACCTCTCACCCAGATCCCCCTATTGTTAACAACATCCAGCATGATGTATTTGCCACAACTAAGGAACCAATTTTATCTAGCCTTTTTTTCCCCTTTTTTGATTTACTCCAGGGCCCATGGTCTTAATCCCTATACTGTCTTTATTTGGCTTGGTTTACGGGTGAGTTGGAATTCATTTTAAAGGGGAGTTCTTTCCTCTTTCCTCTCCTTCCACTTTTCCCCCCATGCTCCCATGAAAGAAAATGAGTTCAGCAGGCTTCTCCACATGTAAAATTTAACTTGCTTTCTTGGTAGGACATAGAATAAAACAAGGTCTTTAGTGCAGATTTATGGACTAGGACATTATATAGAGGTCATGTTGCAACTCTGAATTACCAACACAACTGGAAAACCCATAATACAATGAATCATCTTTTGTAATTTTAAAATTCAACCAGTAGTGATTCATCTAAAAAGAAAAATTAAAAGACATTCAGAAATTTCTTAGCAGTAAATATGCCATTTGAATACTTCTTGATATTATTATAACAACATTTTTCCTTAAGGACCAGAACAGGAAATTAATTAGAAATCAAAATGGTGAATGGCATTGAAGAGAAACTCCTTTATTTTTAAAAGTAACATAAATGGAATGACTTCTTCCATAAAGTTCAGGAATAATATGGAAACTTTGTGATCAAATTAAATCTTGTGCTCTTGAAAATGTTATCTAATGAGTAAGTTGAATAGAACTAACAGAAACAGTGGTTTTAAAAATTGTTTTGTTTTGATTCAGACATAGCTCTTGCCTGAAAGATTTTGTTTGCTCACAACAAATTTGATTTTGCAATTTTATTAATCATGTTGCATACATTATGTACTGGACCAGATTCTGCTTCCTATGCTTCTCTTACCTTATGAACCCTAGAAATTCAGTTCACTTGTAAATATAAGAACATAGGGTGAACCTAGTTCGTGCATTAACACAATGGCCCTAAAGATATTAATGGGGTTCATTGGCTGCTGGTGAGTCTTTCCAGAGATTTTGTTTTAAATGTGGTACAGTTTCACAATCTACTCTGCAAAGTCTCCAAGACTTTGATTATTCATTAAACAGTTACTTTGATTCTTGGATGCTGAAGTATTCACATATTAGTTTTATAACCTTCCCATGAATGATTTCAAACTTCTATTTTAACTGGCTAAAGTTTTTCAAAATTCTTACCTGCTGGGTTTCTTAAGGCTTGGCTCATGTATAAACACAAAGTAATAGCATATGCTTTGGGGTTACCTATAATGGACCAGTTACCATATTAACCTCCATGCTTCAATTTTGTCACAGTCCTTCCAACAGCCTTTCCAAGTAGGTTTTATCATTCTCATTTTACAGATGAGAAGGGAGATTGAAAGACATGAAGGGACTTATGCAAGGACTCTCGTCCTATGGCTGAGCAGGCATCCAGAGTGGCCACAGAGTTACAGCAAGGTGGCTATGAGCCCATATGCTTACCAAGCATTGTCTATAAACCCAAACCATATATCTCTAACATTGATACTCCTTCTTCTCCCTGAATATATGTAGAAGTTACTGTATCATAAATTAGAGGCCTCCATACTAAAAACGGTTAGGAGTTGATGCAGTGTCCTAAAAGTGCTTTCTTAAAACCAGATTAGGTCTGCTCTGAATAGCTCAAATCCAGTTAGTCCAACAGACTTTTCTCAGGTTAGGAGACTGAGGTAGTGATTAGGATCAGACTTTGGAATCAAAAATGGTTTGAATCTTTATTCTATCACTGATCATTGAACTTAGATATCACATCTGAAAATGGGTATATTAGCTGACACTTGATTGTAAGGCCAAGCCAACATTACTACCTACCTCTTCCTTGTTAGCAGCAAGGAAGCTTAATATGATAACTGAGACTAAGTCCTTATGACTTAGTCTCAGTTCTAGAGTCGACTCCTGTTTGGTGTAAGCTAATCATAGTGGTCCCAATTCCTGTTTTCTCTGATTGGTTTAGGGGTGGACCTACGATTCAGTTCTGGACACTGTGATATAAGGGAAGGGCTAGAGGGCTTCTGGAAAATGTTTCTGCTTAGATCGTGCCCTTTCCATACTGGAAAGGAGAACTGACCTACAATGACAAATGTGCAACTTCTAGATCAGTGGTGAGAGCCACTTTGTAGATATCTCACCTACTGAAAGCAAATTGTCATCTTCCAGTTGCCTCCTGAATAAATGTGGTAGGAAGTTTACGTTTAAAGGTCTTTTCCGTGGAGCAAATCGAATTATTTACATATATTTGCCCACTCTGAAGCAAAAAATGAACACCAGTAGAAATTCCGAACTTGCTCAAAATCAAAACATGTAAGATTAACCCAAGAGGCTTCCTTAGGAGAAATGAAAAGTTCTATTGTTCTTGGAAAAAGTCTTCAAGGATTATAGAACCAAACACATGTGGGTATGGGCACCATAAGATAAAAAAAAGATCTCAGAAAAATGAATATGTTTGGTCTCTAAGCTCCTCAGAGTAATTAACATGTTGCTGTAACTGACAAAATCTATGGCCAAATAGATAGAAACTTGCAAGTTGAAAAGTTTGGAATCCTCTGACTTCCCACCTCTGCGTAAGACCGTGGGCAAACAGCTGCTCTCTTCCTCCTTCCCGTAAGCCTGCTTAGAGTCAGACTCCCAGAGAAGGTGCAGAGATAAGTGGCAGAGGGGCCAAAGCCTAGCGCCAGACTTAGCTTTCAAAATGTTCCACGTGATGAAGGCTCAATTCAGAACAACCCCTTGGCCAGAGAAAGGGTTTTGGAAACAGCAGAGTGGCTAACATTCTTCATTCTTTTGTGCTCATTTTCCAGCAAGGACAAATATTTGATTATATAATGAAGAAGTTATGTCTCCTGGCACCCAAAGAACTGACCTACAATGACAAATGTGCAACTTATTAAGCAAATTCCATTGAGCCTGCAACACGTACTAGTCATTTTCTCAAGACACGTAGTTGCTTTACACCAAGAGCCCTTTCCCAATGCTTCCAGCTGGCAAATCTCACTCTCTTTCGGATCCATTACTTCGTAATCACACAAAGCTTCTCTGTGGGTTTTTTAAAATAGAAAATAACTTGATGTGCTCTCATTCCCCTGTGCTGCCCTGATTCTAGAGACCATAGATAATCATTTAAGCCCAAACCCATAACGTACATTTCTACTGGAGAAAAACCAGAGAAAGAGAGAGTCCCTCCCTGATGTCTCTCATATGTATTGCCTTCTCTGCCATGGGTGCAGCTTTGTTTTCTTGATTGAGATGCACATCCTAAGCAGAGATGTCTGGTTTCTATTTAAATGGCTACAAAATGTGTTCCCTTTGTTCTGGAGTGCTCACTAAAGCTAGTCCAGAAAACTTGGCTCTGTATGTTATTGGAGTTTTTCCTTTTCCAACAAAACACGTGGGATGGATGGTTGTGCCAATGGTGAGCACAATCGCTGCAGCTCATTAAGTTAACTGGCACAAGTCCTGTGTTTGCTGAGGAGGAATAGAATCATAAACGGAAATACCTCTACGGGGAGTAGCGCGTCGCTGTCATAACAGGTTAAGCTTTGGAGAGGCTTAGGAAGGAGATAAGGATTGCAGTACATGTCTGCTCTGTGTATTTTACCTGTATCCACAGATGTGTTGCAGTTGTAGTAGAGAGAATGATCAATATATATGGTGAGAATTTGTTCATAAGCGAGTTCATATTGTATTAAAAATGCTAATATGCACAAATGGTAGGTTGAATGCTACAAGATGTATAGTGAAAAGCCTCCTTTCCAGCTCTGACCCCAGTTCCCTAGTTCACCTTGAAGCAGAATCTGTTACTCTGCAGTCTATGTACACAGGTGTATGTGCATATATAGCCCTTATTTTACATATGTGGTAGCATATTATATTCACTGTCTTGTACCTTCCTTTTATATCAAAAAATTTAAAGCAAGTGCATGAACAACAAATTGTCATGTTTTTTTAATGTTCAAAAATAATGAAAACCGGAAAATAGTGAAAAGTGGATTAAAAAATCAGTCACATAAGTATGGGGTGGTTCTTCACAGATAATTTATGACTGGAGTGTAGGGTGACTTTCCAGTGGGGACAGCCATCCTTACCCCAAGGTTGGATGGAAGCAACCTGGCAAAGGAGGACAAAGCTAAACATAGGTGTCCCCTGCTAGCCTTCTCTTCCTCCTACTGTCCTACTCTGTCCCTTCCTCCAGACCTTCCTCTCTGTGCCTTTTCCACCATCCATCCTGCTTGCCCACCCCTCTTCCGCAGATCACTCAGTTCTTTTCATCCGCTCTTTACTACCCCCATCTCTTCCACCAGGCCATTCTTCTGGATCCCTTGACTAGTGCCCTTCATTCCTTTTTTATTTATTTATTTAATTATTATTATTTTTTTCCTTCTTTTTTTTTTTACATCTTTATTGGAGTATAATTGCTTTACAATGGTGTGTTAGTTTCTGCTTTATAATGAAGTGAATCAGTTATACATATGTTCCCATATCTCTTCCCTCTTGCGTCTCCCTCCCTCCCACCCTCCCTATCCCACCCCTCTAGGCGGTCACAAAGCACAGAGCTGATCTCCCTGCGCTATGCGGCTGCTTCCCACTAGCTATCTACCTTATGTTTGGTAGTGTATATATGTCCATGCCTCTCTCTCGCTTTGTCACAGCTTACCCTTCCCCCTCCCCATATCCTCAAGTCCGTTCTCTAGTAGGTCTGTGTCTTTATTCCTGTCTTAACCCCTAGGTTCTTCATGACATTTTTTTCTTAAATTCCATATATATGTGTTAGCATACGGTATTTGTCTTTTTCTTTCTGACTTACTTCACTCTGTATGACAGACTCTAGGTCTATCCACCTCATTACAAATAGCTTAATTGCGTTTCTTTTTATGGCTGAGTAATATTCCATTGTATATATGTGCCACATCTTCTTTATCCATTCATCCGATGATGGACGCTTAGGTTGCTTCCATGTCCTGGCTATTGTAAATAGAGCTGCAATGAACATTTTGGTACATGACTCTTTATGAATTATGGTTTTCTCGGGGTACATGCCCAGTAGTGGGATTGCTGGGTCATATGGTAGTTCTATTTGTAGTTTTTTCAGGAACCTCCATACTGTTCTCCATAGTGGCTGTACCAATTCACATTCCCACCAGCAGTGCAAGAGTGTTCCCTTTTCTCCACACCCTCTCCAGCATTCATTGTTTCTAGATTTTTTGGTGATGGCCATTATGACTGGTGTGAGATGATATCTCATTGTAGTTTTGATTTGCATTTCTCTAATGATTAATGATGTTGAGCATTCTTTCATGTGTTTGTTGGCAGTCTGTATATCTTCTTTGGAGAAATGTCTATTTAGGTCTTCTGCCCATTTTTGGATTGAGTTGTTTGGTTTTTTGTTATTGAGCTGCGTGAGCTGCTTATAAATTTTGGAGATTAATCCTTTGTCAGTTGCTTAATTTGCAAATATTTTCTCCCATTCTGAGAGTTGTCTTTTGGTCCTGTTTATGGTTTCCTTTGCTGTGCAAAAGCTTTGCAGTTTCATCAGGTGCCATTTGTTTATTTTTGTTTTTATTTCCATTTCTCTAGGAGGTGGGTCAAAAAGGATCTTGCTGTGATTTATGTCATAGAGTGTTCTGCCTGTGTTTGCCTCTAAGAGTTTTATAGTGTCTGGCCTTACATTTAGGTCTTTAATCCACTTTGAGCTTATTTTTGTGTATGGTGTTAGGGAGTGATCTAATCTCATGCTTTTACATGTACCTGTCCAGTTTTCCCAGCACCACTTATTGAAGAGGCTGTCCTTTCTCCACTGTACATTCCTGCCTTTTATCAAAGATAAGGTGACCATATGTGCGTGGGTTTACCTCTGGGCTTTCTATCCTGTTCCATTGATCTATCTTTCTGTTTTTGTGCCAGTACCATACTGTCTTGATTACTGTAGCTTTGTAGTATAGTCTGAAGTCAGGAAGCCTGTTTCCTCCAGCTCCGTTTTTCGTTCTCAAGATTGCTACTTCATTGCTTTCGAGGTCTTCCCTCTTTAGTTGGAAGGCAGGAGCTGCCTGTGATATTGGAGGTCATGAGAAGGACATTAAGGGTCACAGCAGGCTGGGTCTGAAGAGGGTGACATTGAGCTGGTGTGAAGAAGGGGCTTCAGGGGCTGGAATCAGGACTGCCTTCCACTGCCTTCCCTGCCTGCTCAACTGTAAGAAGTAGTATTATCTGCCAGGGTTCAACCAGAGAGGCATAACCAGTAGGAGGGATAGAGAGGAAGGTAGGTAGATAGGTAGGTAGGTAGGTAGATAGATAGATAATAGATAGATAGATAGATAGATATTAAGGGATTTATACAAGGAATTTGCTTATGCAATTGTGATAGCTGGATAAGCTGGTCCAAAATCTATAGGATGGGTAGTAAAGAAGGGAAGAATGCAGCTTTAGCCATTGTCCATAGGCAGGGTCTCTCTCTCTTATAAGACCTTCCAACCTGTTAAATCAGGCCCACCCAGGATAATCTCCCTAATTTAAAATCATATGATTTTGTGTGACTTAAAACCACTTAAATCTGCAGACTCCCTTTATAGCAGCACCTAAATGAGTTTTTGATTGAGTAACTGGAAGAAGGTATGTGAACGCAACAAAATGTCTGCCACTTTTCCTTCCATCTTGCAAGAGAATATCTTATATAGCCCACTGTATCCAGAAACATATGAGAAAGGGAATTCTGGGTCACACAGTTTAACCCAAACAAATTGAAACACTATGAAATCCTCACAAATAGTTAACATGCTGGGCAGTTGCTAGATAAATGTCCCAGTCCTCACCAAGCCAGACGCATCCTAGAAGAACTTGCAGCTTTATTTTTGCTTTACTGCTGCTTTTGTAGTGTCCTAAAGGAATGGCATAGACAAAAGTAGGACATTCTTTACCCTGTCTAGCTTCCAGTTGGGTTTGGCCAATGGTGGTGCTGGCAGGAGATAGGAGGAAAGAAGAATGAAGTCCAAGTTTTTAATTCCCTGGCTCCAGCCCTTGGATTATCTCAGGATGCTTGTGTCCCTTAACTAAATGGAATGCTTACCTCAAGCCATCCTTCTCTACACCAGCACTTCTCAAGCCATACATGGTGAAGGACCAGGTTTGGTTGTTTCCATTTTTATTTCATCATGGACTGATCTTGTTTTTCTCTTATAATAAGATATTACAGGCTTGGTTGTCTCAGCGATGTTAAATTGTTATAAAAGTTTTTAGCTACATTCTCTCAATATTTATGCTCTCATCTCGTTGTAGACCACTAATTTTGCAAACTGGAACCCGTTCACAGGCCACACTTTGAGTAGCACTGCTTTCCATGACTCACTCTCTCTGGGTCAGAGTAATCTCTCCCTCCTCTCATCTCATAGAGCTTTGGGGTAGCATCAATCCAGCTGTTACTAGCCCTAGGGTTCCTTCATTAACTCTTATGGTTACCCTGCATCTACATCTTTGTAAATAAGCCATTCTCAAATCATCGTATTTTGATTATTATATGTTTCCTGTTACACTACTCTGTTTTTTAAAGCATATGAAATGGTCAGTACTTTTACCATCATTTACTAATTTATCAATTCAACTTATTTTTCATTTAATATTTAAATGACATGGCTCATTAAAATTTTGTTATAATTTTCTTAACTTATGCATTATCATTGAGTTATTTAGATCATAAACTTTGGAATACTAAGACTATGCTTTGAATCTAGAAGATTTGAGTCATATGGTATACTAATTTGAGTCTGAGCTCTCTCTGGAGGATTTGTGGCTTTCCTGAAAGCTGTTTGCAAGAGGGACCTAAGTACCTCTGAGGAGATAACTTATCCTGATGGAAGAGGGAGTTCTCATAATGAGAGAGAAATTCTGAATATGGCTTGGTGTTTGCCTCTCAGATTAGCCTGTGGGCTAATGCCTGAGGCCTTTGGATGACAGTGCAGTTGTATTTAATCACCGAAAGCTGGTTCATGAAAATCTTTTAAAAAATCGACAGTACAAGATAGCATTACCTAACTACTCCCTCTAACAATATGTAAAGCAAAGGAGATAGTAAGTTGCTGGCAGAGGTGGTGATTCCAGGGATGTCTGCAGTGTTCTGTGGATGTGGTACAAACTGTAGGCATCAGAACATCGTACAGAAACTTATCTGACATATGTGCGAGTTTCTGGACTTCCTACATTTGCTCACGTGCAGGTCAGATAAGAATGCCCCAATTAGTGCATGGGGACAATTAGAATTTAAATTTGAATTTCAGGTAACAAATACTTGTTTAGTATAGGTATGTCCCCAATACTGCATGGAACTCACACTAAAAAATTACTTGTTCACCAGAAATTTGTATTTAGTGGGGCATCCTGTATTTTAACTGGCAACCTTAATCATTAATCTTCTCTCCTTGGCCATAAATGTAGGCACATGACTTAGGCCTGGATGGGGCTCTTCATAAGACTCAAGCTTGGGCAGTCATTCTCCCTCTAGCATTTTATTATTCTGGTTGTTGAAAGAAAGAGACACTGTCTTTCTGGAATGAAGTCAGTTTTGAGATCCTCCTCCATTAGCCAAATGAAGGAAACGGTACACTGTTCGAATATAGTACAGGGACTCTAGAATAAAATGACAGACAGAGAGAGGCAGACCTGGTGACATTGTACACAACATAATTTGAGTTGGATTTCTATCCCTTGTAACTGAAGAGTCTTGCTTCATATTTTGTGACTCTGGAAAGATTACATAAATAGCTCCACATCACACAGTTAGAAGTCACTTCATCTTTCTAGGGTTTGTCTGACTCCAAAGTTAATGCTTTCTCTACTTTATCATTCTCTAACTACTAGGAAACTAAAAAAATTATGAAGCCCTGAAGAAATAGAGAACACGGTGTGACTGAATTCTTCTAACACCTGGTCCTCTGAGCTGAGTCTCCAGTGGAGCTCCCCACTAAGGTACTTCTTTCTCCTGCCTCTGTCCTTCCTGTCCATTGAAACTGGTTCCCTGATAATAAGAACGAGAGGCCCAGGTCTCCTAAAACTACTCTGAAAGAGAAGATGAACTAATTATATTAAAATTATAGTTCTTGAAAGTAAAAATATTAAAACCAATAGGTCAGGGGTCTCTAATCATCTTAATGTGTGGGGACCTCCCCAGCTAAGGAATCTTTCCTTCAGCATTTGGAGTGCAAAGAACTAGGAACACAGATAAGGTTCTGAGGTCTCTTTAAATATTGAACTAGTCAAGTGTTGGGAACACTGGAGTTGCTGCAACCTTTCATTAAGAATTAGTTGTTCAAATGAAGTAACTTCTGAATTAAGGATTAGCGTATCTTTTGGCCACTGTAACTCAGTTGTAAATAAAAAGAAAACTAGAAGAAAAATAGGTACCCTAGTTCTAAGGAACTGTTCTTGTTCCATTAGCAAGAGTACAAAGAATCCCTAGCCCCTGGCTTGGAGCTATATTCCACAGAGCAGAAGATTTCCACATGGAAATTGTGATTCCCTTACATCTTTGTATTTTAAAGCAATTAACTGGGATTGATCAGAAACAATAGACATGAGGCAACAGTTGCAAATATAATTTATGCAGGATACCCAAATTGAGTTGTGGTATACTTTCATCTAATGTTTTACTCCCCTCTAGTGGATTTTTATATAGCACATGATACCATAAGTATGGTATAGGATAGCAGATTTTAGAGGAAAAAAAAATTTTAATGTATTTAAAGCAGTTCATGTTCTATAGAATTTCTGTGCAGTTCTGTAGAATTTCACAGATTAAAAAAATTAGAGTTCTGTTAGTTCATGCTCCTCATTTTGCAAGTGAAGAAACCAAGATCCAGAAAGGGGAAATGACTCACCCAAGATCACACTGTTGGTCACTAACGGCATCACTAATGGCAATACTGAACGTATAAACCTGTGGTTTCCATGGAAATAGAAAGCCTGCACATGTCCATTCAGATGGTAGTAAACTGGGGAAAGAATATTGTCTTGGAGGAAATTGGAAATCAAGTTCAGTAAGTGTATTATGGGCTCTGAGCACTCTGGAGGGGAGGGGGGCTTGCACTGGTAAGGGAAGGTTAAGTGTTAACAGGGATACCTAGAGATGAAAATACTGACCAGGTAAGCCTGTTTGGCATCCTCTTTGCTAGTGCTAATGGATACAGTACCTGCTCAGAGGTGTCCTTTGGCTTAGAGACATTTCTGTTTTATAGTCTGAATCTGACTGTAGTTTTCAACTCTGCTTTATTCTCCTAAACTTTATCATTCTCCAAAGAATTTCTGCTTCCCTCTGCTCGCCATATAAATGTAAAGTTTCTTTTTTTTTGTATTGGAAGTTTCCATTTGAGATACAATACTAATATAATTTTTAAAACTTCCTATTATATTCTCAATATGTCCAATTTGAATTGTCCAATTCAATATGGACAATATATTAAAATTTTAATATTCTCTCACAATGGTGATTCACTTCAAGAATGTCTGACTAAGATCCTAATAGACGAGTCCTCCCACAGATAGCAACTGTAAACTCTGGACAAAATAATACAAACAAACAAACAAAAAATACCTGAACAAAATTAAATAGATTATGGTGACAAATTAACATTTGGAAGAAGGAAATAGCAAAGGGTAGTTTTCTTTGTTTTTACAGCTTTTAGCCTCAAGGCAGATTACATTTCACCACATGGAGCAGTTAAAATGCCTGTAGAAAACCAATAGTCTTTCTGGCCTGAAGAATCAGAGAATAGAGTTTAAGGCAACCTCAGCCACTAGAAAGTTAGAGAAGAATCCTAGCAATGAGAAAGTCAGAGAGGGGAACTAAAAATTTTGTGTAAAAATTGTGCTAAAATCTCTGCTGATGCCAAATTCTGCATGAATGGGCCAGATTCTAAGTAGCTTAAATAAGAATAGAATGTCTGCAGTTTAAGTCCATCTAAGTTACTTACCTGCTAAACCAAAACAAACAAACAAACAAATAAAAAGTAATGCTCTTCTGAGGAATATAACAGAATATAGTTTCCCCAGATAATGTTCACAAATGTCCAGGATACAACCCTAAATTACTGAACATAATAGAAACAAACAAACAAAAATATGATCTATTCTTGAGAAAAATGACAGTAAACAAACAAAGATAATACCAAATATGATTCAGTTGTTGGAAATAGCAGACAAGGATTTTAAAGCAGCTATTATAACCATACACAATGATATAAAGGAAAATATACTTACAATGAATGAAAAGATACAAAATTTCAGTAAGGAAATAAACCATGGAAATAACAAAATATATTCTTAATTGAAAAATTACGTGAACTATAAAATTTACTTGATGAGCTTAACATCAGAAGGAGATGCCAGAGGAAAGAGCCACTGAACTTGAAGGCAGATCAATGAATATCTAATCTGAATTACAGTGAGCAAAAAACACTTAAAAAAAAGAAATAGGACCTCAAGGATTTGTGGTACAATATCAAAAGGTTAACATATGTATATTTGCAGGCCTAGAAGAGAGAAGAAAAAGTAAATGGGACACCAAGAAACATTTTAAGAAATAGTGGCCAAAATACCCCTAATTTTGTGTAAACTATAAATTTACATTTTAAAAAAGCTCAGCAAACCCCAAGTCAGAGCACAAACAGCTGAAAACTAAGGAGAAAGAGAAAATCCTGAAAGCAGCCAGAGAAAAACAATACATTACATAGAGGGGAACAATGATTTGAATGACCACTAAAATCTCAGAAACAATGAGGACGGAAGACAGTTAACCAACATCTTTAAAGAAATGCAAGGAAAAAAACAACCTGTCATCCCCAAATTCTATATCGACAAAAATATTCTTCAATAAATGAAGGTAAATAAAGACATTTCAGTTGAAAGAAAGCTAAGGAAATTCAGAGAACTTGTGATCATAACTGCACTAAAGAAATGCTAAAAGAAGTTCTGTGGGCTGTAGGGAAATAAGAGCAGATGGAAACCTAGTTGCTCAGAAAGGAAGGAAGGAAAGCAGGGAAAAACATCAGAACTGGTCAATATAAAATAATTTTTCTCCTAATTTGTTTAAAATACATGATAGTTTTAAGCAAAACTTATAACACTGTCTCATGGGTTTACAATATAGAGTTCACCCCTGAAAAACACAGTTTTGAACTATGTGGGTCCACTTATAAGCAGGTTGTTTTTAATAAATACATTGGAAAATTTTTGGAGATTTTTGAGCCAATTTGAAAAGACTCACAGATGAACCACACAGCCTAGAAATATCAAAAAAATTTAAGAAAAATTTGGGTATGTCATGAATGCATAAAATATATGTAGATACTAGTCTGTCCTTACAAAAGCATAGGGTGAGTGATGTCTCTCTCTTCTGATTGGTGAAACTGTGTATCAGCCTATCATCAAGGTGAGTGGTTTTTAAAAAAATGTAGCAATGTTTCTGATTCTGTATTATGAATATGACTAAAACTGTATGCCATAATATTTTATAATGATGTATCCATTAGTGTATAGATTAGGCTACTGTGAAGCAAGTGTATCAATTACCCTCAGCCACTATAAAGCTACTATAAATTATATTGCTGCTGACACACTAAGAAGCCCCTACGCTGGAGGAGATGGAGGGTGGAGGGGGGAAAACTTCGGAGTCACAGAGGAGAGTGCAGCAATAGGGGTGCAGAGGGAAAAGTGGAGAGATTCCACACAGAGGATCAGTGCCAACCAGCATTCACCAGCCTGAGAGGCTTGTCTGCTCACCCACCGGGAGCTCACCCGAGTGAGCTCCGAGTGTCTGCTCACCCACTCGGCTGGGAGCTGAGGCTTGGGCTGTGGAGGTCAGATTGCAGGGAGGCGACTGGGGTTGGCTGCGTGAACACAGCCTGAAGGGGGCTAGTGCACGACAGGTAGTTGGGAAGGAGTTGGGAAAAAGTCTGGAACTGCTTAAGAGGCAAGAGACCATTGTTTCAGGGTGCACGAGGAGAGGGGATTCAGAGCACTGCCTAAACAACTCCAGAGACAGGCGCGAGCCGTGGCTATCAGCAAGGACACTACAGATGGGCATGAAATGCTAAGGCTGCTGCTGGAGCCATCAAGAAGCCTGTGTGCAAGCACAGGTCACTATCCATACTTCCATTCCTGGGAGCCTGTGCAGACCGCCACTGCTAGGGTACCGTACCGTAATCCAGGGACAACTTCTCCGGGAGAGCACACAGCATGCCTCAGGCTGTTGCAACGTCACACCAGCCTCTGTCACAACAGACTCACCCTGCATTCCGTACCTCTCCCTCCTCGTGGCCTGAGTGAGCCAGAGCCCCCGAACCAGCTGCTAATTTAACCCCGTCCTGTCTGAGTGAGGAACAGATGCCCTCAGGCGACCTATGTGCAGAGGCAGGGCCAAATCCGAAGCTGAACCCCAGGAGCTGTGCAAACGGAGAGAGAAAGGGAACTTTCTCCCAGCAGCCTCAGGAGCAGCAGATTAAATCTCCACAATCAACTTGATGTACCCTGCATCGCTGGAATACCTGAATAGACAACGAATCATCCCAAAACTGAGGCGGTGGACTTCGGGAGCAACCGTAGACTTGGGGTTTGCTTTCTGCATCTAATTTTTTTCTGGTTTTATGTTTATCTTAGTTTAGTATTTAGAGTTTATTATCATTGGTAGATTTGTTTATTGATTTGGTTGCTCTCTTCCTTTTTTTTATATATAGATATATATACTATTTTCCTTTTCCTTTTTTTGTGAGTGTGTATGTATATGCTTCTTTGTATGATTTTGTCTGTATAGCTTTGATTTTACCATTTTTATTTTTAATAATTTTTTTTATTTTAATAACTTTGTTTTATTTTTTATGATTTTTCTTTCTTTCATTTTTTTCTCCCTTTTCTGCTGAGCAATCTGGCTGACAGGTTCTTAGTGCTCTGGCCAGGTGTCAGGCCTGTGCTTCTGAGGTGGGATGGCTGAGTTCAGGACATTTGTCCACCAGAGATCTACAGGCTCCATGTTATATTAAACAGAGAAAGCTCTCCCAGAGATCTCCATCTCAATGCTAAGACCCAGCTCCACTCAACGACCAGCAGGCTACAGTGCTGGACACCCTATGCCAAAAAACTAGCAAAACAGGAACACAACCCTACCCATTAGCAGATAGGCTGCCTAAAATCATAATAAGGTCACAGACACCCCAAAACACATCACCTGATGTGGTCCTGCCCATCAGAAAGAGAAGATCCAGCATCATCCACCAGAACACAGGCACCAGCCCCCTCCACCAGGAAGCCTTCACAACCCACTGAACCAATCTTAACCACTGGGGGCAGACACCAAAAACCACGGGACCTACAAAGCTGCAGCCTGCGAAAAGGAGACCCCAAACACAGTAAGTGAAGCAAAATGAGAAGACAGAAATACACAACAGATGAAGGAGCAAGGTAAAAACCCACCAGACCTAACAAATGAAGAGGAAATAGGCAGTCTACCTGAAAAAGAATTCAGAGTAATGATAGTAAAAATGATCCTAAATCTTCTAAATAGAATGGGGAAAATACAGGAAATGTTAAACAAGGACCTAGAAGAACTAAAGAGCAAACAAACAATGATGAACAACACAGTAAATGAAATTTAAAATTCTCTAGAAGGAATCAATAGCAGAATAACTGAGGCAGAAGAATGGATAAGTGAACTGGAAGATAAAATAGTGGAAATAACTACTGCAGAGCAGAATAAAGAAAAAAGAATGAAAAGAACTGAGGACAGTCTCAGAGACCTCTGGGACAACATTAAACACATGAAGATTTGAATTATAGGGGTCCCAGAAGAAGAGGAGAAAAAGAAATGGACTGAGGAAATATTTGAAGAGATTATAGTTGAAAACTTCCCTAATATGGGAAAGGAAATAGTCAACCAACTCCAGGAAGTGCAGAGAGTCCCATACAGGATAAATCCAAGGAGAAACACGCCAAGACACATATTAATCAAACTATCAAAAATTAACTACAAAAAAAATATTAAAAGCAGCAAGGGAAAAACAACAAATAACACACAAGGGAATCCCCATAAGGTTAACAGCTGAACTTTCAGCAGAAACTCTGCAAGCCAGAAGGGAGTGGCAGGACATACTGAAAGTGATGAAGGAGAAAAACCTGCAACCAAGATTACTCTACCCAGCAAGGATCTCATTCAGATTTGATGGAGAAATTAAAACCTTTACAGACAAGCAAAAGCCAAGAGAATTCAGCACCACCAAACCAGCTTTACAACAAATGCTAAAGGAACTTCTCTAGGCAGGGAATGCAAGAGAAGGAAAAGACCTACAGTAACAAACCCAAAACAATTAAGAAAGTGGTAATAGGAACATACATAGCGATAACAACCTTAAATGTAAATGGATTAAATGCTCCAACCAAAAGACATAGACTGGCTGAATGGATACAAAAACAAGACCCATATATATGCTGTCTACAAGAGACCCGCTTCAGAACCGGGGACACATACAGACTGAAAGTGAGGGCATGGAAAAAGATGTTCCATGCAAATGGAAATCAAAAGAAAGCTGGAATAGCAATTCTCATATCAGACAAAATAACCTTTAAAATAAAGACTATTACGAGAGATAAAGAAAGACACTACATAATGATCAAGGGAGCAATCCAAAAAGAAGATATAACAGTTGTAAATATTTATGCACCCAACATAGGAGCACCTCAATACATTAGGCAAATGCTAACAGCCATAAGAGGGGAAATCGACAGTAACACAATCATAGTAGGGGACTTTAACACCCCACTTTCACCAATGGACAGATCATCCAAAATGAAAATAAATAAGGAAACACAAGCTTTAAATGATACATTAAACAAGATGGACTTAGTTGATATTTATAGGACATTCCATTCAAAAACAGCAGAATACACTTTCATGTCAAGTGTACAGGGAACATTTACCACGATAAATCACATTGTAGGTCACAAATCAAGCCTTCGTAAATTTAAGAAAATTGAAATCATATCAAGTATGTTTTTCCAACCACAGTGCTATGGGACTAGATATCAATTACAGGAAAAAAATCTGTAAAAAATACAAACACATGGAGGCTAAACAATACACTACTAAATAACTAAGGGATCACTGAAGAAATCAAAGAGGAAATCAAAAACTATCTAGAAACAAATGACAATGAAAACACGACAACCCAAAACCTATGGGATGCAGCAAAAGCAGTTCTAAGAGCGATGTTTATAGTAATACAATCCTACCTCAAGAAACAAACATCTCAAATAAACAACGTAAGCCTACGCCTAAAGCTATTAGAGAAATGAGAACAAAAAACCCAAAGTTAGCAGAAGGAAAGAAATCATAAAGGTCAGAGCACAAATAAATGAAATAGAAACAAAGAAAACAGCAAAGATCAATAAAACTAAAAGGTGGTCCTTTGAGAAGATAAACAAAATTGATAAACCATTAGCCAGACTCATCAAGCAAAAAAGGGAGAAGACTCAAATCAGTAGAATTAGAAATGAAAAAGGAGAAGTAACAACTGACACTGCAGAAATATGAAAGATCATGAGAGATTCCTACAAGCAACTCTATGCCAATAAAATGGACAACCTGGAAGAAATGGACAAATTCTTACAAAAGCACAACCTTCTGAGACTGAACCAGGAAGAAATAGAAAACATGAACAGACCAATCACAAGCACTGAAATTGAAACTGTGATTAAAAATCTTCCAACAAACAGAAGACCAGGACCAGATGACTTCAGAGGCGAATTCTATCAAACATTTAGAGAAGAGCTAACACCTGTCCTTCTCAAACTCTTCCAAAATATAGCAGAGGGAGGAACACTCTCAAACTCATTCTACGAAGCCACCATCACGCTGATACCAAAACCAGACAAGGATGTCACAAAGAAAGAAAACTACAGGCCAATGTCACTGATGAACATAGATGCAAAAATCCTCAACAAAATACTAGCAAACAGAATCCAACAGCACATGAAAAGGATCATACACCATGATCAAGTGGGGTTTATCCCAGGAATGCAAGGATTGTTCAATATACGGAAATCAGCCAATGTGATACACCATATTTATGTATAACCAATGTGATACATCACATATTTTTGTGATACCATATACAAAAATAAACTCAAAATGGATTAAAGACCTAAATGTAAGGCCAGACACTATAAAACTCTTAGAGGAAAACATAGGCAGAACACTCTATGACATAAATCACAGCAAGGTCCTTTTTGACCCACCTCCTAGAGAAATGGAAATAAAACAAAAATAAACAAATGGGACCTAATGAAAGTTAAACACTTTGGCACAGCCAAGGAATCCGTAAACAGGATGAAAAGACAGCCCTCAGAATGGGAGAAAATATTTGCAAATGAAGCAACTGACAAAGGATCAATCTCCAAAATTTACAAGCAGGTCATGCAGCTCAATGTCAAAATACAAGCAATCCAATCCAAAAATGGGCAGGAGACCTAAATAGATATTTCTCCAAAGAAGATATACAGATTGCTGACAAACACACGAAAGGAAGCTCAACATCATTAATCATTAGAGAAATGCAAATCAAAACTACAATGTGGTATCACCTCACAGTGGTCAGAATGGCCATCATCAAAAAATCTACAAACAATAAATTTTGGAGAGGGTGTGGATAAAAGGGAACCCCGTTGCACTGTTGGCGGGAATGTAAATTGATGCAGCCACTATGGAGAACAGTATGGAGGTTCCTTAAAAACTAAAAATAGAACTACCGTATGACCCAGCAATGCCACTACTGGGCATATACTCTGAGAAAACCATAATTGAAAAAGAGTCATGTACCACAATGTTCATTGGAGCTCTATTTACAATAGCCAGGACATGGAAGCAACCTAAATGTCCATCGACAGATGAATGGATAAGATAAAGAAGATGTGGCACATATATACAATGGAATATTACTCAGCCATAAAATGAAACGAAATTGGGTTATTTGTAGTGAGGTGGATGGACCTAGAGTCTGTCACACAGAGTGAAGTAAGTCAGAAAGAGAAAAGCAAATACTGTATGCTAACACATATATATGGGATCTAAAGCAAAAAAAAAAAAAAAAAAAGGTTCTGAAGAACCTAGGGGCAGGATAGGAATAAAGACGCAGACGTAGAGAATGGACTTGAAAACATGGGGAGGGTAAAGGGTAAGCTGGGACGAAGTGAGAGAGTGGCATGGACTTACATACACTACGAAATGTAAAACAGGTAGTGGGAAAGCAGCTGCATAGCACAGGGAGATCAGCTCAGTGATTTGTGACCACGTAGAGGGATGGGATAGTGAGGGTGGGAGGGAGGGAGACACAAGAGGGAAGAGATATGGGGATATATGTATATATATAACTGATTCACTTTGTTATAAAGCAGAAACTAACACACCATTGTAAAGCAATTATACTCCAATAAAGATGTTAAAAAATACTTGCTGCTTCTTTGTTATCAATGCATGAATTGTTATACCTCTAAATAAATTTGAATTTATTTTTCACATTATCTTTTCATTTTTGATGTCTAGTTAGGAATACATGTAACATGTACAGTGTTTTGTATTATATAAGACAGTATTGATATAGGTACTGACAGATAATTTGTCTTGTAAACAGATGATATAAACTTACAGTATTGATAAATATAGTGCAGTACTATAAGTGTATTTTGTCTTCCTTATATTTTCTTAATAATGTTTTCTTTTCTCTATATTTAATCTAGGAATACAATATATAATGCAGTATAACATACAAAACATATGTTAATCTACTGTTTATGTTATCGGTGAGGCTTGTGGTCAACAGCATGCTATTAGTAGTTAAGTTTTGGGAGTGTCAGAAGTTATATACAGATGTTTGGCTGCATAGGGGGTCATAGGGCTGCATAGGCTGCATAAGCTGTTCAAGGGTCAACTGTATTTAGGTGTAATACTTGTGACAATTATAGCATAAAGGATGGAAGTGACTGATAGGTAAACCTATATGGTTGCAAGCGTTGTATATTTTACATGAAATGTTACAGTGATATTACATCTTGATAGCAGTTTGCGTTGCACAGGTGCATGCGCTTTTCAAAGCTCAATGAAAGTACATTTCAAGTTTGTACATTTTACAGTATGTGAATTTTACCTCAAAAGTACTACAAACAATATTAAACTCTAGTTTATAATATGCAAGCTGCAACATTTAAAGAGATGTGTACTAATGTCTGCTATTTATTTTGAAGTACATGAAAAATTGAGAGAGATTAATGTATAGTTAGAGGAATATATAAATGGATAGGTATTTGATAAAGCAAGTATAGTAAATATTATTGGTATAACCGAAGTAGTAGATATACAGTTGTTCACTGAGAAATTTCTTTAATTTTGCTATATGTTTAAAATATTTATGAAAAATTTTGGAAATATGAGATTAACGTGACATTTATAAATATTTATATTAATATGCTCCTTTGTTGATTTTTGTAATGTAATGATGATATTTATTACTGGTTTAAAGATGACTTTTAACATGGCATAAGGACAATTTTTTAAACCCAAGCATAAAAATAAACATAGGTTCCAGAAATATATTTAATATAGAAGTATATTAGCTTGGGCTGCTATAACAAAATACCACAGACTGGATGGCTTAAACAACAAACGTTTATTTCTTATTGTTCTGGAGACTGGGAAGCCCAAGATTAAGGTGTTGGCAAGTTTGGTTCCTGTTAAGAACCTTGGTTCCTGGTTTTCAGACTGCTGCCATCTCTGTGTTCTCACATGTTGATGAGAGAAAGCTCTAGTTTCCCTTCCAATTCTTATAAAGAGTTAATCCCATTATGGGGGCCCACCTTCATGATCTCATCTAAACCTAATTACTTCCCAAAGACCCAACTCTCTATACCATCACATGGCGGAGTGGGTGAGAGGGGGGTGTCCGAGCTTCAACATATTAACTTGTGGGGAACACAAACATTCAGTCCAAAACAAGAAGGTACTAAAATAGCAAGCTCCACAGATTTTATCATACAACAGTGCCACTTTTATTATTTTGGTGAATACTTACAGTATTTTAAAATGTTAATTTAATCTCCCTTTCATCAAGGTAATTTTATTATGACATTAAATATTTCTCTAAAATATGATTTTAATAGGTAAATTGTATGAAGTTATTAAATTAATATTTTTCCTATTATTTGACATGTAAATTATTTTTGAATTTTCACATAAATGTCACATAAAAAGAGATCACAGAATGAGAGTCAAGAATCAGAGGACAAGAGACTTCTCAGTTGCAATGAGTAAAATTCGAAGACGGGAACAGTGCCTTCAAAATTCCAATGGAAAAATGATTTTCAATTCATAATTCAATAGTCAGCCTGTCAATAAAATGAATAATACAGATTTACCTCAGAAAAACACTATGGAATGTGTTTCACCAAAACAAGTTGGCAAACACAGTGAAAGACACAGGATCCAGAGAAGAAAGATCCAGTGTAACACAGTGGAGAAGGCAGGAGGACATTCCCAGGATGTTTGTGAAGGGAAGTTCCAATGGTACAGCAAGCCTAGCGTGGAATCAGTCTGGAATAAGGGAAAAGGATGGAGATAGCCAAGACAGAGAGTTCTTAAAGAAAAATGAAATGTAAAGAATATCTTATGAGTTGAACTTGAGGCAGTATTTTTAATTCCGTTGAAGAATTGTGGATGAAGTAGGAGAGGTATGTTTAAAAAATTAAGGAAATATAAAAGAGCAGTGTTTCCTTTAGAGAAAACAAAAAGTTGCATGTGGAAAGAAATCTTACTGTATACTATAGGCTCATTCTTGAATAATATTTAATTTATTATAATAAACACTTCATACTGATTTAAGCGAGAAGGTTAAGTAGTTATATTGAGATTATCAGGGAGGAAAAGTATATATACGTCGGGGCAGGCAGGGTATGTATGAGCTAAAACTTTATTTTCTATAGTTGGAAATAAACTATAAAACTAAAAAAATTTAAGAATCAGTATAATCATGTTATTTAGAAATTTGGAGGTAAATACTAGAAGACACAGCTAAAGGAACCGAAAATTGTTCCTAGAGAAGAGTAACTGGGAGTAGAAAAGGATGGTGCATGATTTTGCTGTTTTTCATTATACATGTTTTTCTTTATAAGTTTCAAAAACTCTTAATGGGAGATGTGCATGTATTCTGCTAGTCTAAAAATTGAGTTCCTTGTGTTCCAGGTTGCAAGAAGCTCTGAGGGGGGCTTACAAAGCCTCACCATGTTATCCTGAAACTCCACATATAATTGCCTTGCATGCTTATAAAACTGCTTTTAGTAGTCCCTATCCCCTACATGTAACATTGGGGTTCTGGGTAGAATTTCTTACATCATCACCAGACCCATCCTATGACATTGTCCACACACTAAGATAATGACTAGTTATCTCAGAGGTACAGTTGAATTGCTGCTGTGAAAGAATGACTCACTTGCAGGCATGCCAACTGGTTAAAGGCTGGGAGGGCGCTAGACATGGTAGGGTTGCCCAGGGACCCCACAGCTCCCTATCATGGAGAGGTTTAAACAAAAGCTAGATTAAGGCTTAGGGGAATGTTACGGTGACTTTTGTATTCGGTATAGAGTTGGAGTAGGCAACTGTGAAGTACCTCCGCCCTGAGATTCTGTGGAGCTTTATTCTTATTTAGAATGGCTCCTAGTTTGTATTTGGGACAAGGATTAGAACCCAGGAAGAGGTGTTAATTACCTCTTTACTTCTTTTTCTATCAGCATTAACTTACACTCAATATCTTGTCATTTTCTGTCAATGTTCCATGTGTGTTTTAAAAGAATGTATATTATCCATTTCAGAAGTCCATGTTCCATCTGTGAACATTTGATTAGCTTGACAAATATATTTGTTTAAAATTTCTATGTCCTACAGTTTTTTGTTCACTCAATCTGTGAACTATTATAGGAATGTGAAATCTCTAAGACAGTGAATTCGTTAATTTCTCCATGTAGTCATCTCAATTTTTCTTATATATTTTGAAGCTATCCTATTATGTCCATACACATTTAGAATTCTTATTCCTTCCTGGTTTATAAAACCTTTTTTTCTTCCAGTTTTATTGAGATATAAGTGACATACAGCACTGTATAAGTTTAAGGTGTATAGCATAATGATTTGACTTACATAATCATGAAATGATTGCCGCAATAAGTTTAGTGACCATGCATCGTGTTATATAGATACCAAATAAAAAGAGAAAATATCTTTTACTTGTGATGAGAACTCAGGATTTACTGTCTTAACTTTATAACATACAGCAGTGTTAATTATATTAATCATGTTACATTCCTAGAACTTACATATCTTGTAACTGGAAGTTTGTACCTTTTCACTACCTTCATCCAATCCCCACCCACACCTCCACTGTCTCAGGTAACTACAAATCTGTTCTTTTTCCTATGAGTTTGTCTGTTTGCTTTTTGAAGTATAATTAACCTATAACACTATGTTAGTTCTTGATATACAACATAAGATTTGATATTTCTATAAATTGCAAAATGATCACCACAAGTCATTACCATCTGTCACCATACAAAGATATTACAAGATTTTTGACTATATTCCCCACACTGTACTTTTCATCCCCATAGCTCATTCATTTTGTAACTGAAAGTTTATACCTCTTAATTTCCCTCACCTATTTCAGGTATCCCTCTCACCCCCAGCCCTCTGTCAACCACCAGTTTGTTCTGTGTGTCTATGACACTGTTTCTGTTTTATGTTTAATTTGTGTTTCAGATTCCACGTATAAATGAAATCATAATATTTGTCTTTCTCTAACTTATTTCCCTTAGCATAATACCCTCTAGGTCCATTCTTGTTGCACAAATGGCAAGATTTCATCTTTTTTATGGCTGAGTATTATTCTATTGTGTGTGTGTGTGTGTATGCTTATATATATCTAGACACACACATACCACTTCTTCTTTATCTATTTTTCCATTGATGGACAGTTAGATTGGTTCCATATTTGGGCTATAGTGAACAAAGCTGCAGGGAATGTAAGGGGTGCATATATCTTTTTGAATTAGTGTTTTGGTTTTTTGGAGGGAAAATACCCATAATTAGAATTGTTGGATTGTGTGGTAGTTCTATTTTTAATTTCTTTTTAAAAAAATTTATTTTAATTTTATTTATTTTTGGCTGTGTTGGGTCTTCATTGCTGCACACGGGCTTTCTCTAGTTGCGGAGAATGGGAGCTACTCTTCGTTGCAGTGCATGGGTTTTTCATTGTGGTGGCTTCTCTTGTTGCAGAGCATGGGCTCTAGGCATGAGGGCTTCAATAGCTATGGCACGCAGGCTTCAGTAGTTGTGGATCTCAGGCTCCAGAGCGCAGGCTCAGTAGTTGTGGCACACAGCTTAGTTGCTCCGCAGCATGTGGGATCTTCCTGGACCAGGGCTTGAACCCGTGTCCCCTGCATTGGCAGGCAGATTCTTAACCACTGCGCCATCAAGGAAGCCCTATTTTTAATTTCTTGAGGAACTTCCTTATTGTTTTCTATAGTGGCTGCACCAATTTACATTCCCACCAACAGTGCACGAGGTTTCCTTTTTTGCCACATCCTTGGCAACACTTGTTATTTGCTGTCTTTTTGATAATAGCCATTCTGACAAGTGTGAAGTGATATTTCATTGTGGTTTTGATTTGCATTTCCCTAATGATTAGTAATCTTGAGTACCTTTTCATGTGTTTGTTGGCCATCTGGATGTCTTCATTGGAGCAGTGTCTATTCAGGTCTGCCCAATTTTTAATCAGGTTGTTTGTTTTTTCATTGTGAGTTGTATGAGTTCTTTGTGTATTTTGGATATTAACCCCTTATCAGATATATCATTTGCAAATATCTTCTCCAATTCAGTAGTCAGCGTTTTCGTCTTTTTGATGGTTTCCTTTGCTGTACAGAAGTGTTTTAGTTTGATGTAGTCCCATTTGTTTATTTTTACTTTTGTTTCTTTTGCCTGAGGAGACATATTAAAAAAATATTGCTAAGACTGATGTCAAAGAGTGTACTGTCTATGTTTTCTTCTAGGAATTTTAGGGTTTCATGTCTTGTATTTAAGTCTTTAATCCATTTAGAGTTTATTTTTGTGTGAGAAAGTAGTCCAGTTTCATTCTTTTGCATGTAGCTGTCCAATTTTCCCAACACCATTTATTGAAGAGGCTATCTTTTCCCCATTGTATATTTTTGCCTCCTTTGTCCTAGATTAATTGCCCATAAAATTGTAGGTTCATTTCTGGGCTATTCTGTTCCATTGATCTATGTGTCTGTTTTTGTGCCCGTACAATATTGTTTTGAATACTGTAGCTTTGTGGTATAGTTTGAAATCAGGGAGTGTGATACCTCCAGCTTTATTATTTCTCAAAATTGTTTGGGCTATTCAGGATCTTTGGTGTGTCCATGACATTTTTAGAATTGTTTGCTATAGTCTGTGAAAAATACCTTCAATATTTTGATAGGGATTTCACTGAATCTATAGATTTCCTCAGGGAGTATTGTCCTTTTAACATTAATTCTTCCAATCCATGCGCAGAGATATCTTTCCATCTGTTGTGTCATCTTCAATTTCTTTCATCTGTCTTATAGTTTTCTGAGTACAGTTCTTTTACCTCCTTAGTTAGATATATTCCTAGGTATTTGTTCTTTTTGTTGCACTTGTAAATGGGATTGTTTTCTTAATTTCTCTTTCTGATAGTTTATTATTAGTATATAGACATGCAACTGATTTCTGTGTATTAATTTTGTAACCAGAAACTTTACTGAATTCATTAATGCATTCTAGTAGGGTTTTTTTTTTTTTTTGGTGGTGGTGTGTTTAGGATTTTCTGTGCATCTTATCATGTTGTCTGAAAATAGTGACAGTTTTACTTCTTCCTTTCTAATGTGGATGCCTTTCTTCTCTTTCTTGTCTGATTGTTGTGGCTAGGACTTCCGATACTATGTTGAATAAAAGTGGTGAGAGTGGGCATCCTTGTCTTGCTCCTGATGTTAGAGGAGAATATTTCAGCTTTTCAACATTGAGTGTGTTAGCTGTAGGCTTGTCATATATGGCCTTTATTATATTGAGTTATGTGTCCTCTATTCTCACTTTGTGGAGAGTTTTTTAATCACAAATGGATGCTGAATTTTGTTAAAAATTTTTTTGCATCTATTGAAATGATTATATAATTTTTATTCTTCAGTGTGTTAACATTGTGTATCACGTTGATTGATTTGTGGATATTGAACCATCCTTGCATCTCTGGGATAAATCCCACTTGATCATGGTGTATGTTTCTTTTGATGTACTGTTGAATTGAGTTTGCTAGTATTTTGTAGAGGATTTTTTCACCTACATTATCTATGTTCATCAGTGACATTGGCCTGTAATTTTTTGTGTATGTGGTTTCTTTGTCTGGTTTTGATTATCAGGGTGCTTCTTTCTTTGTGGCATGAGTTCAGAAGCATGCCTTCCTCTTCAATTTTTTAGAATAGTTTGATAAAGATAGGCATTAATTCTTCTTTAAATATTTGGTAGAATTCACCTCTAAAGCTGTCTGGTTGTGGACATTTGTTTGTTGGGAGGTTTGTTTTCTTGTTTTAACTGATTCGGTTTCATTACTGGTAATTGGTCTGTTCATATTTTGTATTCCTGACTAAGTCTTGGGAGATTGTATGTTTTTAGGAATTTATCCATTTCTTCCAGGTTGTCCATTTTATTGGCTTATAATTGTCCTTAGTCATCTCTTATGATTCCTTTGTATTTCTGTGGTGCTGGTTGTAACTTCTCCTTTTTATTTTATTTTATTTATTTGGGTCCTCTCTCTTTTTTCTTGATGAGTCTTTATCTTTTTAAAGAGCCAGCTCTTAGTTTCATTGATCTTTTCTACTGTTTTTTAAGTCTTTATTTCATTTATTTCTGCTCTGATCTTTATTATTTCTTTTTTTCTACTGACTTTGGGTTTCATTTGTTCTTCTTTTCCTAGTTTCTTTAGGTGTAAGATTAGGTTGTTTATTTGACATTTTTCTTATTCCCTCTTAGAACTGCTTTTGCTGTATTCTTTATACTTTGGATTGTTGTGCTTCCATTTTCATTTGACTCCAGGTATTTTTTGATTTCCCTTTTGATTACTTCAGTGATCCATTAGTTGTTTGCTAGCATATTGTTTAGCCTCCACATGTTTTTTTTCTTATAGTTGATTTCTAGTCTCATAATGTTGCTGGAAAAGACGATTTTAATCTTCTTAAATTTACTGAGACTTGTTTTGGGTTCTATCATGTGACCTATACCAGAGAATGTTCCATGTGCATTTCAAAAGAATGTGTATTCTGCTGCTTTTGGATGGAATATTCTACATAAAACTATTAAGTCTATATTATCTGTCATTTAAGGTCAGTGTTTTCTTATTGATTTTCTGTACAGTGATGTATGTGGGGTGCTAAAGTCCCCTACTATTACCGTGTTACCGTCAATTTCTCCCTTTATTTTGTTAATATTTGCTTTATGTATTTTGGTGCTCCTATGTTGGGTGCATATATATTTACAATTGTTATATTTTCTTGTTGGTTTGATCCATATGTCACTATGTAATATTTTATTTTTGTCCTCTTGTTACAGTCTTTGTTTTAAACTCCATTTTGTCTGATACAAGGATTGGTGTTCTGGCTTTCTTTTTATTTCTGTTGGCATGGAATACCTTTTTCTGTCCCCTCATTTTAATGTGTGTCTTTAGAACTGAAGTGAATCTCTTGTAGGCAGCATATATATGGGCCTTTTAAACAAAATCTATTCAGCCTTTGTCTTTAGATTTGAGCAATTACTACATTCACATTTAAAGTAATTATTGATAGGTATGTATTTATTGCCATTTTGTTAATTGTTATGTTTGGATTCTTTTCTCTTTTTTTGATGTGTATATATCATAGTTTTTGGTTTGTGGTTACCATGAGTTGATAGGTAGATAGATAGATAGATAGATAAATAGATATTTTAAGTTAAGGATATCTTAAGTTCTAATACATTCTAACAACCTTGCGCTCCCCCTTCCCACCTGTTTAATGTATTTTTACATCACATTTTACATCTTTTTCTTTCGTGTGTCCCTTGACTACTTATTGTGGATATAGATTATTTTGCTACTTTTATCTTTAAACCTTCCCACTAGCTTCATAAATGGTTAATCTACTACCTTTACTGTATATTTGCCTTTACCAATGAGATTTTTATTTTCATATTTCTAGTTGTAGGCTTTTCTTTTTCACTTAGAGAAGTCCCTTTAACATTTTTTGTAAAGCTGGTTTAGTGGTGCTGAACTCTTTTCACTTTGGCTTTCTTGTGAAACTCTTTTATCTCTCCTTCAAATTTGAATGATAGCCTTGCTGGGTAGAGTATTCTTCATTGTAGGTTTTTTCTTTCACACTTTAACTATATTGTGCCACTCCCTTCTGGCCTGCAAAGTTTCTGGTGAAAAGTCAGCTGATAATCTTACGGTAGTTCCCTTGTATAAACTAGCTGCTTTTCCTTTCTGCTTTTAATGTTCTCTTTTTATCTTTGATTTTTGCCATTTTTATTGCATTGTGTCAACCTTTTTGGGTTCTTTTTGTTTGAGACTCTCTGTGCTTCCTGGACCTGGACGTCTGTTTCCTTTCAAGGGTTAGGGAAGTTTCCAGCTATTATCACTTTAAGTAAGTCCTCTATCACTTTCAGTAAATCCTCTACCCCTTTCTTTCTCTTTCCTGTTTCTGAGACCCCTATAATGAAAATGTTAGTATGATGAATGCTGTCCCAGAGGTCTCTTTCTTCAATTTTCCTCATTTCTAAAAATTCTTTTTTCTGTTCAGCTTATGTGATTTTCACTATTCTGTTTTCGTTCGCTGATCTGTTCCTCTGTATCATCTAATCTACTGTTGATTCTTTCCAGTATATATATTTTTAAATTTCAGTTATTGTATTCTTCAGCTCTATTTGGTTTTTCTTTATATCTTCTAACTCTTTGTCACACTTCTCACTGTGTTCATCCATTCTTCTCCGGAGTTCATTGAGCATCTTTACGATCATCACCTTGAACTCTTTATTGCATAGATTGCTTATCTCCACTTTACTTAGTTCTTGTTTCTAGGGTTTTATTCTCTCTGTGTTTATTTGCATGTATTAGGTGGGTCAGTTATATTTCCTAGCTTGGAGAACTGGCCTTTTGTAGGAGCGCCCTATGGTGTCCAGCAGCACATTCCCCTCTTGTCACCAGGGCTGTATGATGTAGGGGTGACCCCTGTGTGGGCTACGTGGACCCTTCCATTCTGGCAGGGATGACTACTGTGGGCACACTGGTAGGTCGGACTGATCCTCAGCCTGATTGGCTGCCAGGCCTTGCTTTATGTGGAGGCTGCCAGCCACTGGTGGGCAAGGCCAGGTCCTGGCTAGGCTGGCTGCACAGCCTAGGGGTTCCAGCTGGTGGCCAGTGCTGAGTCCTGGCTCAGCCAATTGTGGGCCCAAGGGGCTCTGGGGCTGTTCCTGTCTTGCTGGTGTGTGGTGCTAAGTCCCAGGATAGCTTACTGGAGACCTTGGCGGAGTCCAGGACTGATGCCAGCCTGCTGGTGTGCAGGGCTCTGTCTTCATGCAACTGGCTGCATACTTGGAGGGTGTCTGAGGACTGATGCCGACCAGCTGGTAGATGAGGCCAGGGCCCAGCACTAATAGCCTAGAGAGAGGACTTCAGCTTCAGCTTGCCAACACCAAGTGTTCTTATGGTAAAACATGAGAACATGGTAAAACATGGTAAAACAAGATCCCCGGCATGGCTGCCACAAGCATCTCTTGTGTCCAGGAGGAGTCCCAGTGGCCTCCTGCCTTTCTTGGAACCTTCTCTAAGATCAGCAAGTGGTTCTGACCCAAGCTCCTTTCAAATTACTACCTCTCTGCATCTTGGAGTGTGAGATTTTACATGCCCTTTAAGAGCAGAGTCTCCATTCCTTACAGCCCTCAGGCTCTCCTGTATGCATGCCCTGCTGGCCTTCAGAGCCAGACATTCTGGGGGATTGTCTTCCCAGTGCAGAAACCCCAAGCTGTGGAGCCTAATGTGGGCCTTGGAACCTTCACTCCTTGAAGAGAACCTCTGAAATTGTGATTATCCTCCCATTTATGAGTCCCCTACCCAGGGGTGTGGATCTTAACTATTCTGCATCTCTGCCCCTGCCTACCTGTGTTGCAGTGGTTACTTCTTTAAAGCTGTCATAGTGGAAAATCTTTTCTGCTAATCTTCAAGTCATTACCATTGTTGACAGTTGTCATTTTGGTGTGCCTAAGGGAGGAGGTGAGCTCAGCTTCTTCCTACTCTGCCATCATGGCCACTCCCCTTTTAAAACTTTTTAAACTACCTAGTGGCCTCCATTATCTTTAGTAATTTTTCCCCCTCCATTTAAAATGAATATAGCTATACCAGATTTTTTCATTAGCATTTTCCTGGTCTGTCTTTTTCATCCTTTGGCTTTTAACTTTTCTGTTTAATGCTTTCCTTGTGCAGCCTGAGTGAGCAGAGCCCACAAATCAGCTGCTTCTTTAACCCCATCCTGTCTGAGTGGGATCAGATGCCCTCAGGCAACCTGCACACAGAGACGGACCAAATCTAAAGCTGAACCCCAGGAGCTATGTGAACAAAGAAGAGAAAGGGAAATCTCTCCCAGCAACCTCAGAAGCAGTGGATGAAATCTCCACAATCAACTTGATGTACCCTCCATCTCTGGAATACCTGAATAGACAACGAATCATCCCAAATTGAGGCGGTGGATTTTGGGAGCAATGATATATACATTTATTTCCCTTTTTCTCTTTTTGTGAGTGTGTATGTGTATGTTTCTGTGTGTGATTTTGTCTGTATAGCTTAGCTTTTCCCATTTGTCCTAGCGTTCTGTCTGTCCGTTTTTGTTTTTTTTTTAGTATAGTTTTTAGCACTTGTTATCATTGGTAGATTTGTTTTTTGGTTTGGTTGCTCTCTTCTTTCTTTCTTTTTTTCTCCCTTTTATTCTGAGCCGTGTGGATGACAGGGTCTTGGTGTTCTGGCCGGGCATCAGGGCTATGCCTCTGAGGTGGGAGAGCCAACTTCAGGACACTGGTCCACAAGAGACCTCCCAGCTCCATGTAATATCAAACGGTGAAATACTCCCAGAGATCTCCATCTCAACGCCAAGACCCAGCTCTACTCAAGACCAGCAAGCTACAGTGCTGGACACCCTATGCGAAACAACTAGCAAGACAGGACCACAACCCCACCGATTAGCAGAGAGGCTGCCTAAAATCATAATGAGGTCACAGACACCCCAAAGCACACCACCAGACGTGGACCTGCCCACCAGAAAGACAAGATCCAGCCTTATCCACCAGAACACAGGCACCAGTCCCCTCCACCAGGAAGCCTACACAACCCACTGAACCAATCTTAGCCACTGGGGGCAGACACCAAAAACAACAGGAACTACGAACCTGCAGCCTGCGAAAAGGAGACCCCAAACACAGTAAGTGAAGCAAAATGAGAAGATAGAGAAACACACAGCAGATGAAGGAGCAAGATAAAAACCCACCAGACCTAACAAATGAAGAGGAAATAGGCAGTCTACCTGAAAAAGAATTGAGAATAATGATAGTAAAAGTAAAGATGATCCAAAATCTTGGAAATAGACTGGAGAAAATACAAGAAATGTTTAACAAGGATCTAGAAGAACTAAAGAGCAAACAAACAATGATGAACAACACTATAAATGAAATTAAAAATTCTCTAGAAGGAATTAATAGCAGAATAACTGAGGCAGAATGGATAAGTGACCTGGAAGATAAAATAGTGAAAATAACTACTGCAGAGCAGAATAAAGAAAAATGAATGGAAAGAATTGAGGAGACAAAGGATTAATCTGCAAAATTTACAAGCAGCTCAATATCAAGAAAACAAACAACCCAATCCAAAAATGGGCAGAAGACCTAAATAGACATTTCTCCAAAGAAGGTATACAGATTACCAACAAACACATGAAAGAATGCTCAACATCATTAATCATTAGAGAAATGCAAATCAAAACTACTATGCGGGGCTTCCCTGGTGGCGCAGTGGTTGAGAGTCTGCCTGCCAAGGCAGGGGACACGGGTTCATGCCCCGGTCCAGGAAGATCCCACATGGGCTGGGCCCATGAGCCATGGCCGCTGAGCCTGCGCATCCGGAGCCTGTGCTCCGCAGCGGGAGAGGCCACAACAGTGAGAGGCCCACGTACCGCAAAAAAAAAAAAAAAAAAAAAGGACTATGTGATATCATCTCACACCAGTCAGAATGGCCATCATCAAAAATTCTACAAACAATAAATGCTGGAGAGGGTGTGGAGAAAAGGGAACTCTCTTGTGCTGCTGGTGGGAATGTGAATTGGTACAGCCACTATGGAGAACAGTATGGAGGTTCCTTAAAAAACTACAAATAGAACTACCATATGACCCAGCTATCCCACTACTGGGCATATACCGTGAGAAAACCATAATTCAAAAAGAGTTATGTACCACAATGTTCATTGCAGCTCTATTTACAATAGCCAGGACATGGAAGCAACCTAAGTGTCCATCGACAGATGAATGGATAAAGAAGATGTGGCACATATATACAATGGAATATTATTCAGCCATAAAATGAAATGAAATTGAGTTATTTGTAATGAGGTAGATAGACCCAGCGTCTGCCATACAGAGTGAAGTAAGTCAAAAAGAGAAAAATATCATATGCTAACATATATATGGAATCTAAAAAAAAAAAATTATCGTGAAGAACTTAGGGGCAGGATGGGAATAAAGCCACAGACCTACTAGAGAATGGACTTGAGGACACGGGGAGGGGGAAGGGTAATCTCAGACAAAGTGAGAGAGTGGCATGGACATGTATACACTACAAAATGTAAAATAGATAGCTAGTGGGAAGCAGCCGCATAGCACAGGGAGATCAGCTCGGTGCTTTGTGACCACCTAGAGGCGTGGGATAGGGAGGATGGGAATGGGGGAGACACGAGGGAAGAGGTATGGAGGTATATGTATATGTATAGCTGATTCACTTTGTTATAAAGCAGAAACTAGCACACCATTGTAAAGCAATTATACTCCAAAAAAGATGTTAAAAATAAATAAAAAATAATGGTATTTTTGTTTGTTTTTTGTACCCAATAGAATTTCAACTGCAAACTATGACTGGTTAGAAATTTCAGGAAATAATTTTTATTTCCTTCAACCTGAGGCAAGTATGAATTAACAAAGTTTTCTTATAATTGACCTCTTCGGAGCTTTTGTTTCTTGTTTTTCTATTTTGCCCACAAAGGGTTATCTTCCAGAGGTCTCACTTTCTTCTATACCCCTTTTCCCATAGGCCACCAGGGATTGACAGATGGTTTTAGTGCAACATTTGGCTTCATTTTTGGCTCACCCTCTCAATTTATGCTGTCTTGTGATTTTGGGCCTCTGAAGATTTTCCTAACTTTCTTTCCATATCAACTATTCATTTAATGACTTGTGGATTTTTAAAAATGCATATATCTTTTATACAGTATTTTAAAGTGTATTGTACTAGGAGAAAAATCTGTTAAATATTTAGTTTAGCATATTGAAGAAAATATAAATACCTTGCTTCCTTTCATTCTTTCTTTTATGACTTTTTTCTTTTTTCCCCTCTCTCTTTCTTCTCTGTTGCTTTTATTGTTTTTTTAATCCTTTTTCATTATTTCATTTTTCTTTTTGTCATTTTTATTTTCCGTTGTCCTTGCTATTTTTTTCTCTTTTCTCTTTACTCTTATGTTTCTTTTCTTTCTGTGTTATCCTTCTTGCCCTTTTACTCCTTTCCTTTCCTTTTTCCTCTTCTTTTTCCTTCTATCATTCATGTAATTTTTCACCAAAGGCCAAAGAATGATTCTTGGTTTAACACAGAATAATACTTTAATAGCCTCTTTTTAGAAAATTAGCTTACCCATCACGAATTAGGACAAAATTTCTATGTCACTGGAATAGGATCAAATTTATAGTGCCTTTCAAATTTATAGTAAGTGCTCAATAAATGTTTGTTTTTGAATAAAACTTTATTAAAAGTTCCAAGTCTACTATGGTAAGCACATTGTGAAATCAAAATGTGGCCAAGTAGACTGTACCTGTGACTCAGTCAAGCCTAACTCAAACTGACAGAGAAATCAATGGAATGTTAATTGATAGCAGCTGGATGACTGGCCTGAGTGCAGCCACAGCAAAGGGCCAAGGATCTCTCAGGGAGTATAAAATTTACATTTATCAGAGATCCCAGAGGCTTTTTAATGAGAATGACCTCTGGTTTAAATTAGAGTAAAAGGGAAATAAAAAATAGTAATTTGGAGACTTTTGGTCCTAGCATATTTTCCACTTAATAGCCACTTAGAAAATGAAACTCATGGAAGTCTTATAATAGTAATGACATGGCCTTAATGATCTCAAACATCCCATTAGGTGGGTTCACGACTTGTTGGTTAGCAGCACTGGAAAATATATTTACTAAGTGGAGAAAACAGGGATAAGTTCCAATTTTTAAGTACTCTTATCAGTGTCTTGGCTGGTAGAAAACAGGCTGTGGTGATTGACTTTGCCTCTTAGAGTAGCCTGAGACGGATTGCTTACTCACTGGAATTGAAAGATAATCTAGATGGGTTTGAAGTTAATAAGACTGGAGTTTTTGTGGATTACTAGCTGGCTATGTAACTGTAAAGACCTCCCACTATACAAAAAGTCCGAAGTTGATACTGGAATAAAGTCACAAGGCTGAACCTTACTGCAGGTTCTAAGATATGTTTTTGTTGGGGTACTTGGATAGTCTCCTTTTGGGGGCTTGGGATTTCCCTAAGAGAAATTAGTAGTCACCCTGTCCACTAAATGAGGCCTCCGGTTTGTGAATGTAAAGCTGGCTGATGCAACTAGATTGGAATACACTAGTTTGACTTTGGGTATGTTTGAAATATAATCAGTGTTTAACTGTATACTGGTGGGTTGTTTATTTTTTCCTTCATCAGTAAACACCTTTATTTTCTGGAGCATTGTAAAGCAAATTCCTGACATTGTAGTATTTTATCCATAAATAATTTAGAATCCTGGCTACTGCTGAGAAGGGTCAAGGTTATACCCAGCTGGTCCAATAGATAGAGGAAGCCCCAAGACCTGAACCTGGTACATGATACTTCCTCCTCACCTGCTGATGCTAACATTTGCATAGCGATTTCTTTGTATATGTCAGGAACATTTTAAGTGCTTTTACATTTGTTAGCTTATTTAATACCCTTGATAAACTTGGAGGGAGTTGATTTACTTAGGGACCCATAGGCTATCAAACCAACTCTACCACCACCTCCGCCATCAGCACATGACATGGCCTTAATGATCTCAAACATCCCATTAGGTAAGAAGTGCTGGGAACTGTGACAATTTTGACCACTCTTGGCTAGGATTTCTCCTTTTTTCTTTCTCTCTGAGCCTCAGGAAGATGGAGCTGACTCTACTGCTTGCTGGTGTTTTACCTATATGTAAAAAGTCTATTTCTCTGAATAAAAGACCATTCAAGAGAGAAAGATCTGTTTTCATTCTTGGAACTTGAAAGGTATTCCTTCATCAAACTAGTACTCGACGTCATCTTTACATTTTTACCATTAAATAGTGTTTATTTCAATATGGGTTCTGCTTCTTTATGATGATTATGAAGAAATGGAAGAAGGTATACTGAACAGATAGACTTAGTCTGGAATTAACCAGCTTACTTTCCCTCAGAAGGTACAAGGAGAGTAGGTGAATCAATAGCGTATGATACTATATCTATCTGCTATAAATTATTATCTACTATGGTGATCGTTCAGGTTGGAATATTTTAGCTTGGAAAAGGGAGTCTTTTCCAACTCTAACCCAAGGAAGGCTGATCATTTGCATTTTAAGTCAAAAAATAAAATTTGAGAGTTACTTGGATATTTTTAAGGGAACAAATTGTATAATATTTTATTTCATAGTTTAAAAATTATGAATATAAAGTTTTGTCTCTGAAAATTCAGGTATTTAAAAGAAGAATTTTTCACCAGAGAAAGGCCCTGAGTGGGGATCATCCTCCAAGATTATATAACTATTTTCATATATAACTATTTCTGTGTGTGTGTGTGTGTGTGTGTGTGTGTGTGTGTGTGTGTATCCTTGTAGCACTCTTATGGGTTCATATTTACACTTAATATTTAGTCCTTGGAAATATTTTTGGTCAGTATTACATATTTCTACGTAGTCAGATAGTGGTCACAATACTTTATATTGAATAATCCATCCTTTCTTCCAATGTATAAAATCCCACTTGGT
This sequence comes from Phocoena phocoena, assembly GCF_963924675.1. Lineage (NCBI taxonomy): Eukaryota > Metazoa > Chordata > Mammalia > Artiodactyla > Phocoenidae > Phocoena > Phocoena phocoena. The sequence goes on along the minus strand of NC_089220.1, from coordinate 91,371,931 downwards.
TCCCAGAGTAATTTCTTAAATATAAGTGTTTCTGACCTTTTATCCTGTTCCATTAGTGTCCATAGTTCTGGCACCAATATTATATACTGTTTAAATTCAGCTAACTTTAAAATAAACTTTCATATCATAAAGGGGAATTCTTCTGCATCAGAATTCCCTAGAAATTTCTAAAAAATTCTGACTCCCAGGCACATTCCAGACCTACTTAATCAGACTCTAAGGAGAAGTCCGAGAATACGTCTTTTTGGAAACCTCCCCTTCAACCAGTTAATATAGAGCTATATCATGATATTTAATGGCTGTATAATATCTATTCTATGTGTATATATTTTATTGCTATTACAAACAATATTATAACAAATATTACTGACCCATAGGCATTTGTCCAACTATTTACTTAAAATCAATGCCTAGAAATAAATTTTCTGAGGGTGTGCATATTTTTATGAATTTTGATGCCTACTGCCTATTGGTCCTCTAGAACAATTTAACACTCCCCTTTGTTATTGTATGAGAATACCCAGTACCTACATCCTTCCCAATTCTCGGCATTCTATTTAATCTTTGCTCATTGTATAAAGACTATTTTACTGTACTTTTAAAAAATATTTTATTTATTTTTTATACAGCAGGTTCTTATTAGTCATCCATTTTATACATATCAGTGTACACACGTCAATCCCAATCTCCAAATTCATCACACCACCACCACCACCGCCGCTGCTTTCCCTTTTGGTGTCCATACGTTTGTTCTTTACATCTGTGTCTCAATTTCTGCACTGCAAACTGGTTCTTCTGTAACATTTTTCTACATTCCACATATATGTGTTAATATACGGTATTTGTTTTTCTCTTTCTGACCTACTTCACCCTGTATGACAGTCTCTAGATCCATCCACAACTCGACAAATGACCCAATTTCGTTCCTTTTTATGGCTGAGTAATATCCGTTGTATATATGTACCACATCTTCATCATCCATTCGTCTGTCGATGAGCATTTAGATTGCTTCCATGACCTGGGTATTGTAAATACTGCTGCAATGAACAGTGGGATGCATGTGTCTTTTTGAATTATGGTTTTCTCTGGATATATGCCCAGTAGTGGAATTGCTGGATCATATGGTAATTCTATTTTTAGTTTTTTAAGGAACCTCCATACTGTTCTCCATAGTGGCTGTATCGATTTACATTCCCACCAACAGTGCAAGAGGGTTCCCTTTTCTCCACACCCTCTCTAGCATTTGTTATTTGTAGATTTTCTGATGATGCCCATTCTAACTGGTGTGAGATGATACCTCATTGTAGTTTTGATTTGCATTTCTCTAATAATTAGTGATGTTGAGCAGGTTTTCATGTGCCTCTTGGCCATCTGTATGTCTTCTTTGGAGAAATGTCTATTTAGGTGTTCTGCCCATTTTTGGATTGGGCTGTTTCTTTCTTTAATATTGAGTTGCTTGAGCTGTTTATATATTTTGGACATTAATCCTTTGTCCATTGAGTTGTTTGCAAATATTTTCTCCCATTCTGAGGGTTGTCTTTTTGTCTTGTTTATGGTTTCCTTTGCTGTGCAAAAGATTTGAAGTTTCATTAGGTCCCATTGGTTTATTTTTGTTTTTATTCCCATTACTCTAGGAGGTGGATCAAAAATAAATCTTGCTGTGATTTATGTCAAAGAGTGTTCTTCCTATGTTTTCCTCTATGAGTTTTATAGTGCCCAGTCTTACATTTAGGTCTCTAGTCCATATTGAGTTTATTTTTTGTATATGGTGTTAGGGAGTGTTCTAATTTCATTCTTTTACATGTATCTGTCCAGTTTTCCCAGCACCACTTATTGAAGAGACTGTTTTTTCTCCATCGTATATCTTTGCCTACTTTGTCATTGAGTAGTTGACCGTAGGTCCGTGGATTTATCTCTGGGCTTTGTGTCCTATTCCATTGATCTATATTTCTGTTTTTGTGCCAGTTCTAAAATGTCTTGATTACTGTAGCTTTGTAGTATAGTCTGAAGTCAGGGACTCTGATTCCTGCAGCTCCATTTTTTTCCCTCAAGACTGCTTTGGCTATTCGGGGTCTTTTGTGTCTCCATATGAATTTTAAGATTTTTTGTTCTACTTCATAAAAAGTGCCATTGGTAATTTGATAGGGATTGCATTGAATCTGTAGATTGCTTTGGGTAGTATAGTCATTTTCACAATGTTGATTCTTCCAATCCAAGAACATGGTATATCTCTCCATCTGTTGGTATCATCTTTAATTTCTTTCATCAGTGTCTTATAGTTTTCTGCATACAGGTCTTTTGTCTCCCTATGTAGGTTTATTCCTAGGTATTTTATTCTTTTTGTTGCAATGGTAAATGGGAGTGTTTCCATAATTTCTCTTTCAGATTTTTCATCATTAGTATATAGGAATGCAAGAGGTTTCTGTGCATTAATTTTGTATCCTGCTACTTTACCAAATTCATAGATTAGCTCTAGTAGTTTTCTGGTGGCATCTTTAGGATTCTCTATGTATAATATCATGTTATCTGCAAACAATGACAGTTTTACTTCTTCTTTTACAATTCGTATTCCTTTTATTTCTTTTTCTTCTCTGATTGCCGTAGCTAGCACTTCCAAAACTATGTTGAATAATAGTGGTGAAAGTGGACATCCTGTCTTTTTCCTGACCTTAGAGAAAATGCTTTCAGTTTTTCACCATTGAGAATGATGTTTGCTGTGGGTTTGTCATAATATGGCCTTTATTATGTTGAGGTAGGTTCCTTCTCTGTCCACTTTCTGGAGAGTTTTTATCATAAATCGGTGTTGAATTTTGTCAAAAGATTTTTCTGCATCTATTGAGTTGATCATATGGTTATTATTCTTCAATTTGTTAATATGGTGTATCACATTGATGATTTGCATATATTGAAGAATCCTTGCATCCCTGGGATAAATCCCACTTGATCATGGTGTATGATCCTTTTAATGTGTTGTTGGATTCTGTTTGGTAGTATTTTGTTGAGGATTTTTGCATCTATATTCATCAGTGATATTGGTCTGTAATTTTCTTTTTTTGTAGTATCTTTGTCTGGTTTTGGTATCAGGGTGATGGTGGCCTGATAGAATGAGTTTGGGAGTTCTCCTTCCTCTGCAATTTTTGGAAAAATTTGAGAAGGATGGGTGTTAGCTCTTCTCTAAATGTTTGATAGAATTCACCTGTGAAGCCATCTGGTCCTGGACTTTTGTTTGTTGGAAGATTTTTAATCACAGTTTCCATTTCATTACTTGTGATTGGTCTGTTCATATTTTCTATTTCTTCCTGGTTCAGTCTTGGAAGGTTACACCTGTCTAAGAGTTTGTCCATTTTTTCCAGGTTGTCCATTTCATTGGCACAGAGTTGCTTGTAGTAGTCTCTTAGGATGCCTGGTATTTCTGTGGTGTCTGTTGTAACTTCTTTTTCATTTATAATTTTATTGATTTGAGTCTTCTCCCTCTTTCCTTGGTGAGTCTGGCTAATGGTTTATCACTTTTGTTTATCTTATCAAAGAACAAGCTTTTAGCTTTATTGATCTTTGCTATTGTTTTCCTTGTTTCTATTTCATTTATTTCTGCTCTGATCTTTATGATTTCTTTCCCTCTGCTAACTTTGGGTTTTGTTTCTTCTTCCTCTCGTTCCTTTAGGTGTAAGGTTAGGTTGGTATTTGAGATTTTTCTTGTTTCTTGAGGTAGGATTGTATGGCTATAAACTTCCCTCTTAAAACTGCTTTTGCTGCATCCCATAGGTTTTGGGTCGTCATGTTTTCATTGTCATTTTTCTCTAAGTATTTTTTGATTTCCTCTTTGATTTCTTCAGTGATCTCTTGGTTATTGTTTAAACGTATTGTTTAGCCTCCATGTGTTTGTGTTTTTTTACGTTTTTTTCCCTGTAATTGATATCTAATGTCATAGTGTTGTGGTCAGAAAAGATGCTAGATATGATTTCAGTTTTCTTAAATTTACTGAGGCTTGATTTGTGACCCAGGATGTGATTTATCCTGGAGAATGTTCCGTGGACACTTGAGAAGAAAGTGTAATCTGCTCTTTTTGGATGGAATGTCCTATAAATATCAATTAAATCTATCTGGTCTATTGTGACATTTAGAGCTTGTGTTTCCTTATTAATTTTTGGTTTGGATAATCTGTCCACTGGTGTAAGTGAGGTGTTAAAGTCCCCCATTATTATTGCATTACTGTCGATTTCCTCTTTTATAGCTGTTACAAGTTGCCTAATGTGTTGAGGTGCTCCTATGTTGGGTGAATATATATTTGTAATTGTTATATCTTCTTCTTGGATTGATCCCTTAATCATTATGTAGTGTCTTTCCTTGTCTCTTGTAACATTCTTTAAAGTCTATTTTATCTGATATGAATATAGCTACTCCAGCTTCTTTTGATTTCCCTTTGCATTGAATATCTTTTTCCATCCCCTCACTTTCAGTCTGTATGTGTCCCTAGGTCTGAAGTGGGTGTCTTGTAGACCGCATGTATATGGGTCTTGTTTTTGTATCCATTCAGCATGCCTGTGTCTTTTGGTTGGAGCATTTAATCCATTCACGTTTAAGGTAGTTATCGATATGTATGTTCCTATTACCATTTTCTTAATTGTTTTGGGTTTGTTTTTGTAGTTCCTTTTCTTCTCTTGTGTTTCCCACTTTGAGAAGTTCCTTTATCATTTGTTGTAGAGGTGGTTTGGTGGTGCTGAATTCTCTTAGCTTTTGCTTGTCTGTAAAGCTTTTGATTTCTCCATCAAATCTGTATGAGATCCTTGCCAGGTAGAGTAATCTTGGTTGTACCTTCTTCCCTTTCATCACATTAAGTATATCATGCCACTCCCTTCTGGCTTGTAGAGTTTCTGCCGAGCAATCAGCTGTTAACCTTATGGGAGTTCCCTTGTATGTTATTTGTCGTTTTTCCTTTACTGCTTTCAGTGATTTTTCTTTGTCTTTAATTTTTGCCAATGTGATTACTATGTGTCTCAGCATGTTTCTCCTTGGATTTTTCCTGTGTGAGACTCTCTATGCTTCCTGGACTTGGGTGGCTATTTCCTTTGCCATGTTAGGGAAGTTTTCAACTATAATCTCTTCAAGTATTTTCTTGGGTCCTTTTTTTCTCTCTTCTCCTTCTGGGACCCCTGTAATGCGAATGTTGTGTTTAATGTTGTCCCAGGGGTCTCTTAGGCTGTCTTCATTTCTTTTCATTCTTTTTTCTTTATTCTGTTCCACAGCAGTGAATTCCACCATTTTGTCTTCCAGGTCACTTATCTGTTCTTCTGCCTCAGTTATTCTGCTATTGATTCCTTCTAGTATATTTTTCATTTCAGTTATTGTATTGTTCATCTCTGTTTTTTTGTTCTTTAATTCTCTTTGATCTTTGTTAAGCATTTCTTACATCTTCTCGATTTTTGCCTCCATTCTTTTTCCCAGGTCCTGGATTATCTTCACTGTCATTATTCTGAATACTTTTTCTGGAAGGTTGCCTATCTCCACCTCATTTAGTTGTTTTTCTGAGGTTTTATCTTCTTCCTTCATCTGGTACATAGCCCTCTGCGTTTTCATCTTGTCTATCTTTCTGTGAATGTGTTTTTTATTCCACAGCCTGCAGGATTGTAGTTCTTCTTGCTTCTGCTGTCTGCCCTCTGGTGGATGAGCCTATCTAAGAGGCTTGTGCAGGTTTCCTGATGGGAGGGACTGGTGGTGGGTAGAGCTGGCTGTTGCTCTGGTGAACAGAGCTCAGTAAAACTTTAATCTGCTTGTCTACTGATGGGTGGGGCTGGGTTCCCTCCCACTCAGTTATTTGGCCTGAGGTGACCCAACACTGGAGCCTACCCAGCCTTTTTGGTGGGGCTAATGGCACACTCCGGGAGGGCTCACGCCAAGGAGTACTTACCAGAACTTCTGCTGCCAGTGTCCTTGTCCTCATGGTGAGACACAGCCACCCCCCGCCTCTGCAGGAGACCTTCCAACACTAGTCCATAGGTCTGGTTCAGTCTCCTATGTGGTCACTGATCCTTCCCTTTGGTCCTGATGCGCACACTACTTTGTGTTTGCCCTCCAAGAGTGGAGTCTCTGTTTTCCCCAGTCCTTTCGAAGTCCTGCAATCAAATCCCACTAGCCTTCAAAGTCCGACCCTCTAGGAATTCCTCCTCCCATTTCCGGATCCCCAGGTTGGGAAGCCTGACGTGGGGCTCAGAACCTTCACTCCAGTGGGTGGGCTTCTGTGGTATAAGTGTTCTCCAGTTTGTGAGTTACCCACCCACCAGTTATGGGATTTGATTTTATTGTGATTGTGCCCCTCCTGCCATCTCATTGTGGCTTCTCCTTTGTCTGTGCATGTGGGGTATCTTTTTTGGTGAGTTCCAGTGTCTTCTTGTTAATGATTGTTCAGCAGTTAGTTGTGATTTCGGTGGTCTTGCAAGACAGAGTGAGACCCCTCCTTTTACTCGACCATCTTGAACCAATCTCCCTACTGTAGTTTTAATTTGCATTTAAAAAATATATTTACATGTGCATGGACACCATTTTTAGATTGAACGCTTTGAAAATTATTTCTTTTTGGGAGAAGTGTATCTGTGTGTGAGTTGAGACTGGAGGGCCTCAGGAAGAATGAGGAGGATGAAGCATAACTTGAACTCACATTGGTGGAGAGTTCACTCTGGGGGAGATGGGATTTGGTGCAATGATACTGTTATACTGTCTTCCTAAATCCTTCCTTGTAGGGGTATAGTACTTCTAGAAATTACTGAAGTCTAGCAATTATTATCCTCGGGTGGGGTGGGGCTGAGGGTGGAGATTTGTATATAAGAGGTGGAATTTTCTGTAAACACATGGACATCAGGCAGTTGTTCTGAAATGGGAGAGGCCATCTAAGAGAAAACACAGGTGGGAGTTTGGAGTGGAGTTTGCGAGCAACCATGCAAAAGATTAGGTCTCGATATTTCAAGAAATATCAAATAGGAGACTAGATTTCTTACAATTACCCAAGGTGGAGGTTTGAATTATTTTATTTATACTTTTTTTATATCTCATGTATTTTCCCTGTGTCATAGATATCAGAAATATTTTCCTCCGTTTATTGTGTCCTTTTTTAAAGTTTATGGTGGCTTTTGTTTTTTGACATATAGACATATTCTTTTCTTTTATGATTTTCATCTTTAGTGCCTGGCTGTTATTCACATTTTTCCAGGTGAAATTTTTAATCATTTGGCTAAGTTTTTTAAATGGCAGTGAAATTCTGTGAATTTGATTAATTTAGGTAAAATTGACATTTTTGTGGTCTTGAATTTTACAATTTGAGACATATTACATCTGTCCTTTTATTTTTTAATTATTTTGTTAAATTTTATATTGGACTATAGGTGATTTACAATGTTGTGTTAGTTTCAGGTGTACAGCAAGGTGATTCAGTTATACATATACTTATATCTATTCTTTTTCTAATTCTTTTCCCCTTTAGGTTATTACAGAATATTGAGCAGAGTTCCTTGTGGTATACTGTTGGTCCTTGTTGGTTATCTATTTGAAATAGAGCACATCTGTCCTTTTAATTTTTTGTTTTTCAGAAAATTTTTCCACTTGTATTGCCTTTGCTTTCTTTATGCAAGTCCTGCATATTCCTTAAGTTTATTCCTAGATATTTTATATTTTTTGTTGTTTTGTTTTATAATATCTAATGGACTAATATTGGAATATAAGGAAACTGTTGATTTTTAAGTATTAATTAGTAAAAAGCTGGTTTCTTACTAGTTTTAAAAGTGTTTCCAGTTGTTTTTCCATTGGTCTAAGGTGGCAGACATCAGCAGTAAATAATAATGATTTTGCCTTTTCCTTTTCAAAAAATATATATCCCTTGTTTTGTTAGCTTCTCTGCTTGTGTTGGTTAGCACTTCTAGAATGATTTTAAATCATAGTGGTAACAGGATCCATTCTTGCCTTATATCTACTTGAAAAGAGAATGTCTTTGTAATGCTGGTTCTCAAAGTCCCATCTCATATTCTTTAAAAAAAAAAAAAAAAAAAGAGTTCAATAGTCAAATACATTTTGGAGACATATTAATATATTTAAGGCTCTGACGTATCTATAGTAAATATACTTGTTTAAATTTGTTTAATATATGCTTGCCACTTTCTAATAGTATTTAATAATGAACTATAAACTCCTCATCTCTTATTTTTTTAACACAAGAACTACAGTCTTATTCAACTAGTGCTCTACATGTTTAAGTGTGTTATTGGATTTGGTTTTAAACAATTTTAAGCCTACTTTACATAAATTCCTTTGATTCCTATTTTACTAGTAATTGAATGACAGCTCTTACAAAATACATTTTAGTATTTACTTAAGATGATTTAAATGCATTTTCCTTTGATCAATGTGATAATTCATATTAATAGATTTTTTATATTAAACTATCTTTGAATTCCAAAAATGAACCATTCCATGACTATGGGTTTTCATATCTTTGATATTCTTCTTATTTGCTAATATTTTATTTAATATTTCTGGATTTACTCTCACAAATGATATTGATCTCTAGTTTTCTTTAACATGTTGTTACCAGCCTTAAGTCATCTTTATAAAATGAATTTCTGTGTACCATAGACCAGTATCGTAGCATAAAAATTCTCTGTTTCTCAAATATTTTAAAGAACTTGCTGGTGGAGCACATAGGGTCTAATGCATATTTTGGAAGTAGTTCTTTGACAACCCTTTCAGTGTCTTTCATGGTATATCCAGATTTTCTCTTTGGTCAGTTTTTGTGGCAGGTTGAGTGCATCAAAGGACCCAATTAATGATATCCTTGTATCCATGTTCTTTGCAGTGTAGCTTTGCAGCTCTTCCCATCAAAATATGAATTTCCTTTCTCAGCACCTTAAATCTTGGCTGATCTTGTGACTTGCTTTAGTCAGTAAAATCTGATGGAAGTGACAATGTTTCATTTCCAAGCTTGGGCCTCAAGTAGCCTTATGTAATTCTGCTCTTGCTCTTGGAACCCTGCCACCTGTATGTGAATAAACCTAAACTAGCCTGCTGGAGAATGAGAGAGCACATGGAGGAAACTGCAGTGTCCCATCCAAGACCATCCTAGACCGCCTGAAGACAGTCATCTGCTAAACATGTGCAAGATCCCAGGAAGATTAGCAGAGCTCCCTAATCAATCTTCAGCTGACTGCAAACTAATGAGTAAGCCCAATAAGATCAGAAGAACCGCACAGCTGACACACAGACTCATGAGCAGTAATAAATGCTTATTGTCTTAAAATACTGACTTTATTATGCAGCTATTGTTAACTAATAGTTATATTTCCTTAGAAAATTATCCTTTATGATGATAGTTTAAAATTTATTGCAATAGTTTTATATGGCTTTCTCTTATGAATTTTCTGTATTTCCTTCATATTGGTAGTAATACCTTCTTTCTTAATGTTTTTATTCATTTCCTTTTGTGTGTAACTATGTCTTTAGTTTTGCCAATGTTCTATTTTATTGGTCTTTTCAAATAATACACTTCTAAAATATACTTAACTGTAATATGCTCCAGTATATAATTCTCTTATTTCTTCTCATATTTTCTTTTTTGTATTTTCCTGGAATTTATTCTGTTGCTATTTTTTTCTAAATTTTTTCAGTTAAATTCTGACTTCATTTTTGTTATTTTTTATTTAATAAAAATGCATTAAGACTATGAATTTTCCTCTCAATTCAGCTTTGGCAGAATCTCGTGTTTTAAGGTACAACATTGTCATCTTTGTTATGTCTTATTATATATAAATTATAATTATAATCACTTTTATTGTTTCACTATAAAATTATATAGAAAATGAATTTTGGGTTTTTAAGTGTCTTTGAAGTTTTCTACTTATCCTTTAGTTATAAACTCCCAAGTTTATGGCACTATGATCAGAAAATATGGTCATTACAATTTTGAGAACATGAGAATTTTGGGGTGGCTGGGGAGAGTGTTACTTTCTGAAAATAAACCCCTCAATTTTCAACCAAAACAAACCCCTTGATTTTGGTTATTAGTGAAAGGTGAGATTTTATAGGTCAGGTGTTCAATAATACATTGGGTAGTTAATGTTATAGAAGAGGATTATGAAACAAACAAGAAGGAGGTAATAGAAAATGGGCACAAGAAATGTTGATGGAATTGCCAGGATAAGCAGAAAGGGAAAAGAAATTCTTGTTAGCACTGGTCTTGTTTGATAATGTTGCCTTACTGTTTTAGTTTAGTTAAGGATTGTGTAAGTCAAGACACCCTGAATGTTGTCCCATCCCCCATCCTACACCCACTCATCCTAGTCCATGGGAATATAACTTTTATCACTTGGGGAAAAACAGCAAATTTGCCAGCAGGTACCATTAGGTATAACAGTCATGGTGTGGACCTGCATGTAGGTTCTGTCACCTAGCCTGCCCTGGGGAGAAAGCTATGGGGTTCCCCACCTGGGTGGTTAACTGGGAAGACATGGTTCATAATGAGAACAGCCAGGCAGTAATCGTCTAGGATGCCTAGATACAAGAAACCCACCAACCCTTGCAAATGACTTTTACCAACGGTAAATAAGATATCCATATTTAAAATCAAACTACTGTGTTATATACAAGCTATATTCTTAAGATATATTGATATGATCCCAGCTGATAATTTTGCTGCTATTCACATCTTTGTCAATGAAAGACTGGATATAAATTTTTACCAGAAAATCAAAAGGAATTTCAGATCTCTTCACTATCAAAAATACAATACTTTCTTCTTTTTATCTCTGACATTTAAAAAAATACAATTTTATCCAGTTTTGTTAGTTTTTAATATTAAAGAATAGGAGAAGAGAAGGGAATTAGTTATGGCTTGTTAATCAGCTGGGTCAAACCATGCTTGTCAAATGGATGATTTGAAGGAGGTAAAGTACTTTGAAAGAAATAAATATTGTGTAACAGTAAATCTTGACTAGACTCTGAAATAGATAAACAGAGAGTAAAATTATTCAATCTCTTTTTTAGGGGAAGAAATGCTTCTTTGCACATCAGGAAGGAAACTACCAGGGGGCCTAGTAGTGTGCAGACTTGGTAAGTTGAAGTTCGAGGTTAATATGGCTGCATCCTTCCACCCTGCGTTAAGTTGCTAAGAGCCCTTAGCAACTGCAGATATCAGGGAGTATTTCTGTTTTTCTTTTTTCTTGCTAGATGTTTATGAAAATGAAAAAAACCCCAACACATTTAAACAAAATTCTATACCTGAGGTAGAAAATCAAAGGTCAAAGGGCTGAATCTAGGCCTTTGCTTAATAATTATTCCATGTATGAGGACAATTCTGAAAACAAGTCTATTTTATCAGTAGTTGCAGGTTCAACTTCAGTAGCATTTTTAGTGGGGGTAATTATAACCTACATGACAATGAATATAAATGAGTAAGCAGTAACTTGTGACTTTGTTGCTGACTGTATCTGTCAGGGTTTGGGACAAGTTTTAGAAATCACTCTATAGAGGACCCTGTCCTCCATGTACCTCCTAGGCCCTTGTTTAATGTTTCTTTGTGTCATTCCCCCAGCTTCTGTAGGCCTTTGCTTTTAGCCACCCACACTTCTCCGAGGACTGAACTTGTGTCCCTGGAGTCACTTTCTCTGCAAGCACAGTGTGTCCCCCTGCACCCACAGTGTGGCCCATAGCCAGTGACAGATGGTGTGAGTGTCTGCAAGCCCAGCTAGCTACCTTGCCTCAACTTAGGTCAACCTCTGAGATATAATTTATCACCAGAGCACTTCTGTGAGATCTGGCTGAGACTGGAACTATGCCTACAGTTTTACCCTCACTTGGCTTCTTCCCTTTCCCTGTCCCACTCCCCCAACCCCTTAATGGTTTCTCCTAGAAGCACTTCATTAATAAATTACTTGTGTACAAATGCTCATCTCAGACCTGCTTCTGGAAAACATGACCCAAGACGCAGCTTAAGTATTTTAAGAAGGGATTTAATACAGGGAAGTAGGTGCTTTCAAAATCATTGAAAGAGAGCAGAAATCAGAGGCTACCCTTAATTTTAAGAATATACTGCCACAGGGGACTTCCCTGGAGGTCCATTGGTTAAGACTCTACTCTTCCAATGCAGGGGATGCCGGTTTGATCCCTGGTTGGGGGACTAAGATTTCACATGCAAGCTGCATGGCCTGGCCAAAAAATAAATGAATGAATGAATGAATAAATAAATAAAATTAAAGAATATACTGCCATAGTTATAATCCAAGGGAAGCTGCTGCCACCATGGGCACAACTACTTCTCAGCAGTTAAAGCTGGTGACTGGACATCAGAATACTGTGCCTGGCTACTGTCATGTAGATGCCATGTCTTTAAGATGTTGCTTCCAGCTGGAACTATCTAAAATCTAGAACACATTGGGTCTGACTCAGTTCCAACGTCCTACTCATGATACTGCAGCTAACTTGCAGAGCCTATTTTAAATGTAGAACCTAGCTGCAAGGGAGTCAGTTTCCGCAGTACAGGAAGACACCCTAAAAGTAAATAGAAACAGTAACTGGTGGCTAATTGATCATAATCACAACACTAGGGATGACAGGAAATGAATCAACATGCATTAACTTCAGGGACCTTGTGTGTAATGTGTTTTGCCTGGGACATGTGTCTGCTACTCTCAATTCCTACTCTACCCCAGAGCTGGCTAATTGGTACTCATCTTTAGTGTTTGCTTTACATCAGCATTTTTCAAACTGCAGGTTATCACTAATTAAAGGGTCATAAAATTACTGTAGTAGGTATTTTTTAGCAAGAGAAAAAGTATAGAATTAAATAAAATAGAATAGAAAAATTGTATTGTTTCATGAGATGTCTGTTTTGGTTTTGTGTGAATAAGTGGGTTGCACTCTAGATTATATTTCTTAGTGTGGATCATGGTCAAAAGGCTTGAAAAACAGTCCGTTAAATGTAACTCCCTCAATTCCATGGTATTTTAAATCTGGGTGTGGTACCTCTCCTATGTATTGCAGGGAACTCTGATTCACTCATGACAGTTCTTATTACACACACACACACACACACACACACACACACACACACACACACACACACACATATTCACTGTCTGTGCTTCTCATTAGACTCCAGCTCCCAGAGGAGAGGTCAGATACTGTGTTTGTCTTGCTTTCTGTTACCTTGGCATGAGGTCTGTCACATAGTAGCTTTTTACATCTGTTGAATGAATAAAGGAAAAAGGGATTGTTTTGGACCCTTGTACCATTTAGCTACTCCTAGGATTCGTAAGAAGACTCAAGACTCAGAAAAGACTTTGAAGAAGTACATAAGCTAGAAATAAGATTAGTAACAGGAGAACTGAAAGGATATCCCAGCACAGATCAACCAGTAATATAGAGCAAAAGCATCATGGTTTCTCTTCACAGAGGAGAAACTCTGACCAGATCAGCATAGAGACTCCTCCTCTAGCCTCACAGCAAAAGCTAGTCACCATGTCCTTAGTGCAGGGGAATAGGAAGCATGTGAAAAACACATTCCAAATGGGTTTGTGTAATTTATTGACTAAAGTTCTCATCTCAGTGTGGGTTCCATTATTCTCAAAAAGTTTTTATGTATTCCCTAGGAAGTCCTGAATCAACGAACCCTTAATGGAATGATATGTAGATCATATCATTCCATTAAGGGTTAGGTGTTCCTACCTAACCAGAGTGAAGACTCTTGTGAGTAAAGCCAGTAAACAGTCTCTTACCCCTTGGAGAATTCTTCTGGAGGGTGGGTATATGCAACTGCCATGTTACCTAATGAAATGTACTGATGGTGAGTTGAGTCATAGTACAACAATATATTAAAAATAATAAATTAATAAAGTCAACATATATTAAATGTTTATTATGTGCCAGTGACTGTGCTAAGAACGTTATGTCATGTAATTCTTACAACTCTGGAAGGTTTTAGCCATATTTTACAGGTCAGAAAACTCAGATTCAGAGAGAGAAACTAACTTGCTCAAGGTGGTGGAGCAAAGGCCTGGCAGTGAGGACTCAAACCCAGATCCATCTCACTCCCGTGCCTATGCTCTCAACCACTCTGGCAAATCAAGTGGTGACTAATTGTCTAATCCGTTTTCTAGCCCTTAAGTATTGCCTTCTGCTTCTTTGTGGCCCAAGATCTATTTTAATTTTTCCTGTGGTTGATGACCCATGATATAAGATTCCACATTCATATACTATAATTGCAAAAAGCTTATGTGGATGGCCAAGAAAAACTTCCCCTTCAGATTGCAATCACTTGGAAACACTTGCCTTTACTCTCTGATCTTGGATTTACGGTTGGAATGCATAAGCATTCCGAGTTATTCTGCTTGTTCATTTATTTAAAAACAAATTTGTTGAATACTTACTATGTGTCAGGCAGAATTCTAGGCATTGGAAATACTGACCAAGTCCCTTCTCTGACAAAGTTTACATTCTCATATCGACATTATCTTACTGGAGGAGATAGATAATTAAATTTCAATTTGATGTCTGTAATATAAAAGGTGGTACGGGGATGGGCAATACAGTGGTAGGGGATTAAGTGATATAAACTAAATATTATGTATAAAATAAGCTACAAGGATGTATTGTACAGCACAGGGAATACAGCCAATATTTTATAATAACTCTAAATGGACTATAATCTTTAAAATTGGTGAATCACTATATTGTACACCTGTAACTTATATAATATTGTACATCAACTATACTTCAATTAAAAAAGTGGTAATAAGTACTAATAAAACCAGTATTGAGAGACAGTGGCAGCTGTATATGTGTGTGAGTGTGTAATGTATGTTTCCTGGAATGGTCAGGGTAGGCTTTTGTGATAAGATGACATTTGAGAAAGGATATAAAAAAATGAGAGAGTCCTGTGGATATGTGGGGTAGCACTTTCAAGGCAGAGGACCAACCAGGGTAAAGGCCCTGGGGTAGAAGTGCATTTGGCTAGTCTGAGAAACAGCAAGGAGGCGATTTCACTGTAGTTAAGTGAGGAGGAGATGGTAGAGATAAATGTAAGATAATATTTGGTCTTATAGGCTCTGGTCAGGACTCTGGCTTTACTCACAGTGAGACATTATAGAGCATTTATCAGGGGAGTAGCATGATCTGAATTACTTTTCCGAAGGATCACTCCTGTTGATGGAGGGAGGCTATAATAAGGGAGGCAACGATGGAGGCTGAAAGCCAGGCAAAAGAGGAGGCTATGGGAGTACCCCCAGGTGTAACAAGGATTGGACTCACACGGCAGTGGTGGAGCTGGAGGAAAGAGGTGAGAACCTGAATATAATCTGAAGAGAAACTTATAGGATACAGAGTTCAGGTGAGTGGATGGGGCTGGAGATATTTCAGGGGAGTTGTCAGCATAGAGATGGGACTGAATGAGACATTTGAAGAAGGAAGGTAGAGAGAGGGAAGAAGAGTACCTAGGATTGAACTCCGGGACACCAGTGTTCAGAGGTCAGAAAGATAAGGAGGGGCTGACCAAAATGACTGAGAAGGAGTGGACAGTGACGGACAAGGGAAACCAAAAAGTGTGGCATTCTGGTCAGAGCCAAGTAAAGAAAGTGGTTCATGTAGTGAGGGATCAACTACATCAGATGCTGCTGAGAGGTTTGAGTAGGACGGGTTTTAGATGATTGAGGATTTCCTGTTGGATTTGACAACATTGAAACTGTTGACAGTTTTGATAAGAGCCGTTTAGGGGAGTAGTGGCATAGAACAAATGAGAAGAGGGTGTTGAGATAGCAGGAGAGATTCAATGAACTTGAAGAGATGGCAAAAAAAAAAAATTCTCAAACTAAATGCAGAGGAAAAAGAATTACAAAAAAACAAACCGGGCTTCCCTGGTGGCGCAGTGGTTGAGAGTCCACCTGCCGATGCAGGGGACACGGGTTCGTGCCCCGGTCCGGGAAGATCCCACGTGCCGCGGAGCGGCTGGGCCCGTGAGCCATGGCCGCTGAGCCTGCGCGTCCGGAGCCTGTGCTCCACAATGGGAGAGGCCACAACAGTGAGAGGCCTGCGTACCACAGGAAAAAAAAAAAAAATCAGAACAGAATGTCCAAAACCTGCAGGATAATTTCAAAAGGCATAATATACATGTAAATACAATACCAGAAATAAAGCAGAAGAATTATTTGAAGTAATAATGACCAGGAACTTTCCAAAATTAATTACAGACACCAAATCACAGAATCAGAAACCCAGATAACAACAGGCAGGATAAGTACAAAAAGACTACCCTTACACACATTATATTCAAACTGCAGACAAAGAGAAGATTTTGAAAGAAGCCAGAGGAAAAGAACTCTTACCTATAGAGGAACAAGGATAAGAATTACAACACAGGGCTTCCCTGGTGGCGCAGTAGTTGAGAGTCCGCCTGCCGTTGCAGGGGACACGGGTTCGTGCCCCGGTCCGGGAAGATCCCACGTGCCGCGGAGCGGCTGGGCCGGTGAGCCGTGGCCGGTGAGCCTGCGCGTCCGGAGCCTGTTCCACAACAGTGAAAGGCCCGCGTACCGCAAAAAAAAAAAAAAAAAAAAAGAATTACAACAGAACTTCCCTGGTGGTTCAGTGGTTAAGACTTCATGCTTCCACTGCAGGAGGTGCTTCCACTGCAGGAGGAGATCCCTCATTGGGGAAGTTCTGCCTGCTGTGGTGCAGCCTAAATAAAGAATGAAAGAATAGCAACAAGACTCCTCATCACGTAAGAAGGAAGCCAAGTACTTAAAGTGATGAAAGAAAAGAAAACCCCTACCAACTTAGATTCTGTATCCAAATAAATTATCCTTCAAAGTGAAGGAAAAAGAAGATTTTTCTCAGGGAGATAAAACAGAAAATTCATTGCCAAAAGACCTGTCCTGCAAGAAATATTAAAAGAAGTTCTTTAGGGAGAAGGAAATTCATATTGTTAGAAACTTGGATCTATATAAAGCAGGGAGAAGCATCAGAGAAGAAACAAATGATGATGTATAAAATCATTTATTTTTCTTATTCTTAATTGTTCCAAAAGATAGCTGTTTGTTTTAATTAATGATAATAGCGATGCATTGGGTGATAATGTCATACAGATAAGTGAAGTGAAGGGCAGTGATGTCATAAGGCACAGGGAGATGAAGGTGCCTGCACTGCACGTGAAGTGGAACAGTGTTATTTGAAGGTGGACTTAGATTGATTATAAATGTGTATTGCCAACTCTAAGTCAGCCATTCAAATTTCTTTTAAAAGAAGTATCATTGATAAGAGAGAAAATGGAATTATATAAAATGTTCAGTTAATACCAGAGAAGGCAAAAAAAAAGAAAAAAGAAAAAGAATAAAAGAAGGAATAAATACAATGAATAGAAAAGTTACAAAGATGGTAAATAAGTTTACATTATATATCTTTGCATATACCATTGCTTGTTTTAAAGGACTTTTTCATTACCCTCCATCTCTCAGTTCCAAACAGATCAGGTGTGAGTGTACCCGCTGCATTTGTGGGAACAGTTCCCACAGTTCCCACATCTGTAAGAACACAGAACAACAGTGCCCTCAGTTTGGGTTCCTTTGCCTATTCCTGGGCCTCTTTTGCCTTTGCCCCCTCCTTTGTGCAGTTGACTTGAATGGAACCCGGGGAGTCTTAGACCAGAGGGAAAACCCTTGACCAATGTTGGGGAAAAATTGTTTATGCCAAAGGGAGATGTTGACTGTTCTGCTCATTTCTCTGCCCCACAGAGCCCTCAGGAAAGATGTCTCTCTCAGAATTTTCTGATAAGCTAATGTGGGTAGGAATGACAATAAACCCTTGGGGAAATAACCATACAATTCATATCCTGGAATTCCATGACGCCATTGACCCATGAGAATAATAAGCAAGTTCTGGCTCTGTGCTTCCCCCACTGGAATAGTCTAATTTCCAGGTGCATTTATCAAATGTTAGTTTTGCTATAAGTCATATACCATAAAGCTTCAAGAGTTGATATTGATCCAATGAGTAATCGTTCGATCAATATTGTCAATTGTCATAATGTTCAATTTTGGGATTCATATGAAGTAAAAGGGCTCTTGCCAATGCAGGACCTTCAGAAATATTTCCATGTTTTTTCTCCTCAAGCATCTCCTTCCCATGGTGCCTTTCTACCTCTTCTTCCTCTATTAAAATTCTATTTTTAATCTTTATTTTTACTGTAGAATTAACATAGGCTCATTTTGTCGCAGTAAAAAATATACAAATGATTCACTGTCATATTTATTTGTCACTGAATTGAGTCCATTCTTCATACCCTATATAGAATTAACATTTAACTTGATCATGATAAATGTGTTTTTAAGTACTGAGAAACAATTGCCTAGAGTTATGACATTCTGGAGTGACAAAAGATCCAGTTCTCACTCTTCAGTTTTTCCTAGGGATTCCAAGAATGTCTGTTAGGAAAAACATAGAATCTGCCTTTATTTTCTACACTCAACAAATACTGGTCAGTTTATTTGCCTTCAGAGGTCCATCAAATATTAATCATTGTAAATTATCATTGTAAATTACTACAGCTTCAAGTTCCCAAGAGGGCATTTAAAATGTTTCCCATATTTTAATGCATTCAGATGCTTTCAAATAATTAGACCAAAATTTCCTAAATTGATATTCCACAGATGTTAATAGCTTGCCACAAAAGTTTTTTGCTGAAATATTTTTGAGAAATTGTACTAAACTAACTTTAAAAGTATAATATACTAATATACATAATAAATTTCTAGAAAGAGGTGTATTGTTAAATACTTGGACAGTGTTTAATAGGACAGTTTTTAGAAGTCCCTGCATGATGAGTTATCAGTTAACAGGCAGTTTTATTATTAATTTTTAGTAGACATTTTCAAGGGAAACTATGGTAATATATTAAAATTCAAGAAGTCCAAACTCACAAAATACCTTAGTAACCTCGTTTGTGTTGTGTTTGTTTTTGTGCATGAGGCAATCACTAATCATGTAGCAACTTGGCTTGAAGATAAGATGATAAAGTTTATGATAGAACCAATATTCTGGCTGATTACAAGAGATGAAAAGATTCTTAGGACAGATCAAATACTTAGAGTAGGAAGCTGGAGGTGGGGATAGGTGGGGGGAGATTCTTGATAAAGAACTTGGAAGTTGGAAATAGGTCAAGGGGCTGGTGAAAGGAAGAAAAGAAGTGAACTGACTTCCCCAAAGCGATACAAAAGATCAGATCTTTTGTATCTGATCTGGATCTGTGTACTGGATCTGTAGCTGGATCTGTAGAGAGAACATCCAGAAATTAAGCAGTAGCATCCACTTCTTGCTCCAGAATATTAAGGAGCCTTCTCAATTGTTGGCAGTTTATGGAATCCTATTATCCTAACCTGAGGAAGAAGAGACATATCCATGGCAGTTGGTATAGACTCCTTGCTGAGAAGAATGGAGGTGGCCAGAGAGAGCTCGTACATGGTGAATAGGGAAGAATGCATTTCTCCTGGATTATATTTCCAAAACAAGATGGCCTGTGCTAACCCAAGTTGCTGCTGTGTCCTTTTGCAGGTTAACGTGGAATGAATTACGTTGCCTCAGGAGACACAGACAAACCACATGATGGTTTATCAAGTGGTTGCACTCCGCAGAAGGGAGCTGAAAGGCATGTAGCAGAAAATAGTGAGTTTGGAGTAAAAAATCTTCGTCCCAATATAGGCTGTCGCTCACAAGTAGTGTGATTTGGGACAAGTTACTTAACCTTCCTAAATCTGTGGGGTTTTTTTTTTTCATTTCTAAAATGAAGAATTTTGCACGTAGAAGCCACTTATATGAATACACTTTAAAAGCTCCAGATATCTTTAATTAAGCTCTGATTAAAACTAAAACAAGAGGCCCACAAGTTATTTCAAGTGAGAAACTTTAGAGACTAAGAAGCAACATGGTTTTAAAACATCAAAACATGGTATTTTGGAAAAGAGAAAACTATGGAGCTTCATTCTCTTAGTTCATAGTCCCAGTGCTCACTTTGCTCACTTTCCCTGCCTGTCTCCCTCATCCCTACCATGCTTTTCTTTTAGGAATGGTTTCTGGCTCTGGGGGATTCCACACCAACATGGCTCAGGTCCTTATATTCTGAGTAGACACAGAACTTCACTCAGGAGCGTGAGTCAGCCTGTGCGCAGAAGGGAACACATGTTGCAGCAGCCCTGATGCTGGAGGCTGGGCACAATACAAGGAGTGTGATGGCAGCACAGCAGCAGGCGGCCTGATGGGCAATATGGATATTCTCACTGTCCACATCCTCTCAGCACCCTGTCCAGGGAGCTTTAGGCAGGACTACTTCCTTTCTTAAGGCAAGTCCATTGACTGACAATCAAACTTGGGCTCAAATTTGACCAGTGCTTTAAAATATAGTGATTAATAGAAAATTTGGGATCTAGTAAGACCAACGTATCAGGAAGCAATTGCTATTGGAAAGATGGTTTATTATTCACAGTTCCCAAGAGGACGGGGTAAACCATGCCATGGCAAGGGTGTGGTTGTGGGGACACATGGGGAAGTACCAGCGTGTTTAAGAGGCAGAGGAAAAGGGAGAAACTGTTGGCAAGAGACTTTACTGTGGTTTCTGCAGTGATGGGATTTATAATTTGCATCAAAAGCGTTGTCATACCCTCCATCGAACTGGACAATTCGTATTATATTCTCATTCCATCATTGGTTTCTTGAGGCACCATAATATTAAAAATAATGTAAACTATTCTAATTAAAATAGAATTATCAGCAAACCCAGAGGCAAAGGAAGCTTTTATGTCCAGGTAGGATGGTTTTGACCATTCAGAATTTGCATAGTGGCTGACTATGAGGAGAATTCTGAGCTTTCTGTGTGGTTACAAAGCAGGTAACTCAGAGACTAAAGATGGTAGACTTGACAATTTTGTGGTCCCCAGAGAGTAGGCTCTATGTGAATGGAGTTTGAACTAAATAAATTCTATACCTATCCAGCTATAGGGACCATAAGATAACAGATGGAGCAGCTCAAGGAGAGAAGACAATAGGCCAGCTTGATCCCCAGTTCAAGTCTTGGTTTTCATCTCAAGAATACCAGACCACAAAGAACTAGGCACCACTTCTGGTCACAATAGAGCCAGAGTATTTTCTGTGTCTCCATAGAGATAAGTTGCTGCTAACGTCAACCCCAACATGCCTTAAACAGGGTGGCCAAAGCCTCCCTGGACAGGGCTGGCTGGGAAACTGTATGTGGACTGAGCCATACTAGGAAGTGAGCGGAGGCAATCTTGTAATGGAACAGGGCATCCTGAAACAGTGGAGAAGATGGTCATGTTGGTGTACCTAACCTAGGACAGTTCCCCATGGCTTTCTGGTATTTATGTTACTGCTTATTTTTCTGTAGCACTGACTAATAAATTGAGGGCTGAATGGGGTGGGGAGTACCAGTCTCACGCCCACAGGGATGACTTCTTACTTCTGACTTTGTGAGTCTTTGCTTTGGATTCTTGTCAGTTTTGTCTTCCTCTGCTACCTCCTAATCCCTCCCAGTTCACATATTTCCCTAATGATATCTGACTCACAGCTGGCCCTCAGAGAGCCTGAGGAATATTTTATACTAAGTGCCTGCATTGTTCACCTGTGTGAAATCAGCTGGGGGCTTTGCACCATTTGTTTTTATGTTGGGCCACCTAAGAGGGCATTGGCTATACTGCTATCTAAGTTTTTCCTTTCCCCTGTGGTGTCTGGCTCCAACCTTCTGGTGATACCTCAGAGTCTATCCCCTTTACATTTGTTTTGATCACCCAACTGCCAGCTAGAACTGACTTAGATGTCCTGGGTGGTAAGATTTAATGAGTAGATTTTATTAATTCCTACATAATAGAATTTAAAAATAAGTCTTGAGAAGCATTTAAAAATGTGTCATGTATTATTTTAGGCATGTGAACTATGAAATAATGGCAATAATGATGTGTTTAAACCCATTAAATCATGTAGCTAGCTGAAAATGTTCCATAAAATAGAGTGGGAGTAATAACTGTAGGTCACATTGAATTCTGAAAGTTGACCACACAGGGACTCAGCAGGCTCAAGAACGTGAATATACTCTGAGGCAGAAATCATTTTAGCAGAATTTCCTGAAGTCCACAGAGAACATATATAGTTTTTAAGACAAGGATAGTGTGAAGGTCCAGACATTCAATAACTGAAGCAGAGGTCAAGTAGGATGGCCTGCTGGGATAGTTCTGCCATGTGTCAATCAGTGTTGGACAAGTTCTGTGTGTAAAGGAATCTGGCAGGCACTGAGGAATTCACAGCTGATTGGCTCTGAGGTGCTTTTATGCATCCCATTCAGTTCTCTCATGAATCCTAGTAAGGTGGACAGAGCAAATAGTTGGCTCCCCATCTCACAGATAAATTGAACCTGTGGCACCTTTTAATGCACATAAGAAGCAACTGGAGCTTCTATTAAAATGCAGATTCTGCTCCTGTAGGTCTAGAGTGGAGCCTGAAATTTGCATTTCTAACAAGTTTCCAGATGATACTGATGCTGGTGTGTGTGGTAAGGTCTTACAGGGCATGAATGATTCCATTTGGTCTGGCCAGGAAAAGTCAGAAAGTTTCAAGGCATAGTGGAGAAATCAATGGACATCATATGTTTGCTCGAGTAAGTTTTACCCTGATGCTACTCGCTGATAGTTAAAGTATTTAGTGCAGACCTCCATAATAGAACTTACCATGATGAATTGTGTCTTACTGAAGACTGAGCTGCTTCCTCTAGTGACCTGTAGGTTCCTTGAAGAGAAGTAATAGCAGTGGTGTTGGTGTTGATGTTAAGAGGGTGAGGTGGTAATAAGTAACGACGTAGATGTCAATCCTGAGAATAATAGCTAAAATTTGTTGATCACTTACCTTGTGTCAGGCATTGTACTAAGCCCTTCATATTGCTGCCCTTAATCGTTACCGCAGTCTTTACCATGGGATAAATACTATCACATCCCTAACCGAAAAAGAGGTATTTAAGGGCTAGAGAAGATGAGTAGCTTAGAGCTGATCTTTGAACCCAGGTCTGTCTAGTTCAAGACAAAGGCCATATCTTACTGTTCTTTGTCTTTTGACAGTTGGCACAGAACTGGAGAGAGGAGGCTGTCCAGTTCTTTGGGACCAAGATGAGGTTGGGCTTCCTCATAACCGTCACAACAATAGAATAGGCTGCCCTGATGGAGTGAATGCCCTGACTCTATGGATTCTTGAACAAGGTGGGCAATTGGACTAACTTGATGGTTTTCCAACTGTGTTTTTCAGAGCTGCTTCAGAGGTGACCTGAATGGAGTCTGAAGTATAGGCTTAAAGGGCAAGCTCAGAACCGTCCTCTTCTTTTACCAGAGTTAGCACTGTTTTGTCTGATTTGTATATTTGGGTTGGTGTAAGATTGTGTTTGAATAAGGGTTTCTGATGCTATACATATATTCAAAGTCTTCAGACCAGCTGATCTCTAAGATCTTGTCTAAAATTAACATTGTATAATTTGGCCAAGGTCTTATGCCCATGAGTGGGCAGAGCTTGGATTAGAATTCAGGTCAACTGGCCCTTTCTTCTAACCCATGCTATCCTGATGCCCAGACCTAGTATCCCCTTCCTCACACAATTCACTGACAAAGTTACTGCTCTGAGGCCCAGTAGTCTGCAGAAAAGAACTGAAGGTTGAGTAACAAAACCTGACTCCTCCACTAATTAGCTGTGGAACTTTGAGCAATTGTGTATTTATCCATCAAATATTTATTCTACCTCACTGTGGACCAGGCACTGTTTTGTGCACTGGGAATATAATGGTGAACAAGGCAGACAGAGTCCCTGCTCTCACTGAAAGGGTGATACAGAGAATAAAAAGTAGATAGATAAACAAGGTAATTTCTACTAATAAGGACCACCACACACACAAAAAGAAAATAAAATGAGTAAGATCACACTGGAAGTGAGAAGCCTCGAATGAGGATTTACCTTGGGTTATAGCAGAGGCTCATGAATAGCTCTTTACCCTTTCACCTTCCAACAGGATGAAAAATTCTCTAGAGAAACAAATTTTAAAAAACCCCAAGGAGATCCACAGCTCTTCGCAGTTGGATCCATCCTTTTGGTGTTGGCTGACCGTACTCAGTGGGAAGGAGCAGACATGCTCAGATCTTCTGAGACCCCATCTTCAGAAGACCTGCCCTGGGACCCTGAACAGATGCTCAGGTAGGGACAAGAAAGCCCCGGGTGTGGCTCTGAAATATTCTGGTCTCCCTCCCCCTTGCTTCTCACAATCAGCCTAAGCTGTGAGCAAATGTCATAAGAAGCAAACATTGGCTTCCACGCGATTATGCTGTTTCCTCCTTCTGCCTTGCCTTGGCAGGCGGTTTGCTTTTATAAAAAGAACACTTCACTAGGAGACCTGAGCTCCAGTTAGAGATTTGTCACTAACTAGTTGACTGGCCTCGGAGAGTCCTAAAATTTTGGAGCACAAAAAGATCTTAGGGAAATTACTTTACAGAGAAGGAAATGAGATTCCAAGAGGTCGACCTTAATTCAAGGTCACTTGGTGCGTGCAGTCAGGCCGAGACCCTCAGGTCTCATGATTTCCAGAGTTGTGTTCTTTCTGTCATAAAATGTTTTTGCCCCTTATCTGGGCCTCAGGTACCTCATCTGTAAAAGGAAGGAACTGACTTGACTCATGGGCCTGAACAGTGCACAGATGTGCTTTATCCAGCCAGCATGGGGTTGTAAAAGTCCTTCAACGGGAGTCCTCGGGGTAGGTCATCGAGTCTCCAGTTTGACACAGACCTGGTGACTCCCTTTCACCATTCTGTCATCTGCCCAGCCCTCGTTTGCAAGACGTTAGGACCCCGGACCAGAGGATCCCTAAGATCCCTTCTAACCTTGAATGTGTCTGATCCCAAGTCTTCTCCCTTCACGTTTTTAGACAGCAGACAGGATTTCTGATGGGATAAGAGAATCCTTTGGACTGACTTTGTCCCTTTCTGGCAAAAATACCACCCATCAAATCAGAGAGGAGTGAGAAATTACAAAAGTTTAGTCATCTCAACCCAGGGAGGCCAAAATCTGACTAAAGACAGCCTCAACTTATTAAGTTTAACTTGTAGAAAACCACCGGGCAAGATCAAGGAGGCGAGCTCCTTTGGGCTTAGGAATAAAGGGCCCCTTATAGCTAAAACTCCACCCTTTCGGGGAGACCCCTGCATCACACATGCAGAAAGTATGTGAGGCTGGAACACCGTGTTTTCTGGGATGGCAGCGTCCCAGTGGATCCAATCTGAAGTTTAGTGCTGGGAGGAGTGATGTTGGCTGCAGACATTGGCTTTGAATGAAACAATGACTATGCATGCTTCAGGGAATTTTACTATGAGATCACCCCGGCTGTGCTGGGCTTTCTTCACACAGCCTGTTATCTATAACAGCAGAGTTAGAAAAGGCAGCGAGCCTTTCCCCTGCCCCACAAAGTGAAACTCCTTCTCCACCCCTGCTGTATCCCTACCCACAGAACACTGGCCTCAGATTTAAGAGGGATTTTACCTCACATCTCTCCGCAGTCGAAATGCAAATTGCTGCATGGCTTTCTCCCTCAAAGGACCCGTGTAGCCTGAGTGACACAACGTCAATTCCATTTTACCTCATCTTCCTGATCTCTTTACCCGTTCATTTACTCATTTATTCAATAATTAATGCCTGCTATGAGTGCTTCCTAGGTACCAGACATGATTCTAGTTTTTGGGATACATGAGTGAACTAATCAAGAAAAAAAATTCTTGTGCTTACATTGTATCTGTGCAATAGGTAGTTATTCCGTATGTATCCTAAAAAGGTCTAGAGTTTTTATGGGTATCTTTTTTGGCTACCCGGCAGTCTCTTTGATGGCATTTTAAGGGATACGAAGGGTCTAACACACGTTCTATTCACTCACTTTTCTCCTTACACACACAGTGACTGTGGGGAAGCAAAAATATGATTTCCCAGATTCTACACCTCTTTTTCTTCCTCCAATTTTATAACCAGTAGAAAGACTCAAGGCTTAATTATCATAGCCTCAGCTCCCTCCCTAGCCTTCTGAATGCCCAAAAGGGGCTTTTTAAGCCCCCTGGTTTATACCTAGAGTTTAAAGGCCCTTCCCCGATGTCCATGTGAAAACTCAAGCTGCCTGTAAATGAACTGGTCTCTCCACAACCAGGTATCCATCCTGGTTTTGATATCTCTGTCATCAACACCAGTTTTTGTTTTTGTTTTCCCCCTCTCATTTTCCAGGTTTGAAACTTTGTCTTCAGTCACTTCTGATACCTCTGATACTCAATCAGCTAATCTACTGCCTGCCTTCATCTTGTTGCTTGTGTCTGTTCCTGTCTCTGTTGTCACTGCCTCCCCCAGCTCTTCTCCAGCTCATTCTTGGATCAGAACATTAGCCTCGCAGGGAACCTCCCTGACTTCAGCCCCCCACCCCGTCCCCACTCCAGTCTGTCCTGCACGTGGACCCCAGACGACTGTTCCTTAAACATTGCTTTCATCTCACCACTCCCTAACCCCATCAAATGTAAATCCCTTGTCAGGTTTCTGAGGCCCTTCATGGTCTGACTCCCCTTTACCGATCCAATAGCTTTTTCCATTTTCCTCTACACGTGCTCTCTGCTCTTAGTCAGGTGGGTCTCTTAAAGTTCCTCAAACACACAAAACTCATTCCATTTATGTTCATGCTTTTTCTCCCCAGCCTGGGCAGCCTCCTCTTCTTCCTTTAGCCTAAACAGATCACATACCTATAGTTTGGAATATAACTCCAGTGTCACCTCCTCCGTGAAGCCTTCATTGACCAACTCAGAACCCCCTTCCTATGAGCTTCCACAGGTCTGCAGTCCAACCACAGTGTTTAGTGATCATTTACATTAGTCTTTAATGGTTTGTCCATTGTTTCACATATTAATCATATCTCCCCAAATGAGTCCAAGCTCTTTGGCCAGGCACACTGCACTACACCATACTATACAATTTCATACCTAAGTTTTTGAGTCTAAGCACTTTGGTTGATTGTATTTAGGTAGACTCTGTCCCAATCCACATTTCCCCATGAAATAGAACACTATTGCACTTCATCATCCACTCATAACTCCACCATGTCAGAGATAAATACAAGTTTATTTTTATTAAGAAAAAAGTGTATATAACTAGCCATGTTTATCCCATCTTTTAGAATCCTTATTTATGCACACAGATACATTATGAATTTTCAGGCACATGGTTTATTCTGGTGTTCTTGGTCATATCTTTTTAAATTTGTTCGAAAATACTAATCAAATAAGAATTAATTAAACCCCTCACTTTTTTTAAACCTTCTAGTCACCTGATACCAAAGGAGGAAAATAATTTTAAAAGACTATCAGAGAGGTTCACGCATCTTCAATATGGGTGTTTTCTTGTCAGAGGGCTAAGGTTTTACAATCATTTACATCGAAGAAAAATCACTTTATGCCTGTCAACGTGAAAAGTAATTTGCTTAGAAGAAATGGGAATATGGTGGTTTATCCTTTGGCAATATATGCAACTTCAAACTCAATGAGCTAAAAATCTGTTCCTTTCAGAATATAAATTGACTGTCAGGAATCTGTGTAGCAAATGATTATGTGCTGCATATTTCTCTCTTAATTCAGGCACACCATATATTGTATAACATTACCTCATATGCCGTAATCATCACGTGTCACATGCAAGATACATAAAATGCATCATGAATGTCTCACCAGATATCAAAGCCATCCAAGTATAATTAACTTATTTACAGACTGTTTCTAGTTCTTGCCCCAGATATAAAACATCAGCTATCAGAAGTCAGTCTAAATGTTTGACTATCCGATTGTAGTAAGTTGTAATATCTTAAGTTTGCCACTCTTCGGTTATCTGTACGTTTAGTCTGGATTTCTTTCAAGTGTACTTCTTGTTTTTTAATACTTTGGAGCAGTTTAAAAGATGACACAAACAGAAACTCCTTTTCATATTGAATAGGCTCATGAACTGTGAATTATTGCCTGCGGGTCGGTCACCATTTTAATGCACCGTAGGTTTTTCCAGAGTTAAAAGACTCTATCTTGCTTCGTTGCAGAGCAAAACTTATACTCCTTTTAATTCAGGAGAGTCCATAGGGGATAGAAAAATCTGCAGAAGAGAATGGAGCTGATTTTCTTCACAAATCTCATGGACATGTTGAGGTTTCTAGCAATTTGGGATCTGTACTACATCAGTGGAAGATAACACCCAGAACTTGGAGGCCACAGAAGGAAAACGCATGGTGTGGCTTGGCCTCCATTGTCTTTTCAGTGCAGGGTGATTGTGTCCACAGAGCTCCGACATAGAGAATATGAGCTCTGGTCCATGACTTTGTGCATGTCCCTTACTCACCAAGGGCATAAACCTTATAAACATACTCCTCCATCCCCACTCCATTCCCCTCTTCTTCTGACAGCTGCCTCATGTACCCTCTACTTTTCCCATGTGCATCAGTGTCTGGAACAACATAAGGGTAACACAGGCCACGCAGGTTGGGGAGACTCTGTGTCAATAACAGTTATTTGCTCCCCTCACCTCACACTGGTTAGAATGGCCATCATCAAAAAGTCTACAAATAATAAATCCTGGAGAGGGTATGGAGAAAAGGGAACCCACCTACACTGTTGGTGGGAATGTAAATTGGTACAGCCGCTATGGAGAACAGTATGGAGGTTCCTTAAAAAACTAAAAATAGAACTACCGTATGACCCAGCGATCCCACTCCTGGGCATATATCTGGAGAAAACCATAATTCGAGAAGATACATGTACCCCAATGTTCATTGCAGCACTATTTACAATAACCAAGACATGGAAGCAACCTAAATGTCCATTGACAGAGGAGTGGATGAAGGAGATGTGGTACATATATACAATGAATTATTACTCCGCTATAAAAAAGAATGAAATGCCATTTGCAGTGACATAGATCATCCTAGATATTGTCATACCCAGTGAAGAAAGTCAGACAGAGAAAGACAAATATCATATAATATCGCTTATATGCAGAATCTTAAAAAAATGGTACAAATGAACCTATTTACAAAACAGAAATAGAGTCACAGATGTAGAAAACAAACTTATGGTTACCAGGGGGGAAAAGGGGGGAGGGATAACTTGGGAGATAGAGATTGACATATACACACTACTATATATAAAATAGATAGCTGGTAAGGAGCTATTGTATAGCACCGGGAACTCTACTCAGTACTCTGTAATGACCTATATGGGAACAGAATCTAAAAAAGAGTGGCTATATGTATATGTATAACTGATTCACTTTGCTGTATAGCAGAAACTAACACAACATTGTAAATCAGGTATACTCCAATAAAAGTTGATTAAAAGTAAATAAGCAACAAGAAAAAAAAAACAATTATGTGCTCCTTGCTTTGGAAGAAATAGAAATTCTTCCTCTCAAGAAAACTTGCTGCTTTTAAACAAAAAGAAGTAAGAAAAAGAAGCAATCCTTACTCCTTTGGAAGAAATAGAAATTCTTCCTCTCAAGAAAACTTGCTGCTTTTAAACAAAAAGAAGTAAGAAAAAGAAGCAATCCTTACTCCTTAGAAGCCCTCACCCATTCCTACTTTAAAAAGCAGGACCTTGTGCCTCTTGAAACAAAACTCTCAGGCCAAGGGTTAAAATGTCTGAAGTTCAGAAGCATACTCAGACACTTGTTGCCAGTCAAGAATCAGTGGCTGAGTATCAGGGTTCACCAACCATCTACCCTGAGGCAGCTGGCTGTCTCCACATTCATCCTGGTAAGTCTGCTAGGAAGAACCCCAATCTCAGGGTGGAGGAAGCCTGAGCTTTCCCAGAAGACCGCAAAGGAAAGGAAAACTCTAAGAAATCTTGCCAGCTTGGATTGTAATTTCAGCACTTTTATGACAAATTCTTGTAACGTTTACTCATTTTTCCAATTTTTTTTTCCCAGAAAAGGGTGCATCTCTGCCTCCCAGGGTTTTACAAGTAATGCTGACACATTTTTGCAGCAGCTGTCATTGAACGATACTTACTTTTCTCCTAGTTTTCATTATGAAGTTAGAATTCATTGATGTGGGACATATGAAGTATTTTTTTCTGTGGTTTGAGACCATCTTGAGGCAGCAGCAATAAAGGAAATGGGTGGAGAATTGTTACTGACTCTATTGAACTTGAGTTCTCACAAATTGAACACATTATCTTTCTATAAATTTATTCTGAGCTCCCTAAATACCAAATTCCTTTCTTTTGCTCATTCCAACTTTATCTCTTCTCTTTTAAACTAATCTGAAATGTGAATTATTTTTCCTGGTGAATGACATAGAATAACTATGTGGAACAGGGATTTACAAATAATAAGTAGTCAATAAATTGTTCCAGAATGAAAGAAATTCAACTGTGGTTTTAACTGTCATGCTTAGGAGAGGTGAATTCCAGCAAGTCATTCTTTTCCTGCCCTTTAAAATAATGTTGACTTCTTTCTAATGCATATTTATAGTAAATTCTATATAATATAAATGAGATAGTGAAAAATCACCCATAATTGCCTCATTACAATGATAATATTTTGATGTGTATTTTTTGTATTTTATATATATAAAATACATACATATACACTCATACATACAAAGAGAGATTTTATTGAGGTAACATTGGTTTATAACATTATATAAGTTTCATGTGTACAACATTAAATTTCTGCTTCTGTGTACCCTACAGCATGCTCACCACCAAAAATTTTGTTTCCATCCATTACCATACTGTTGATTCCCTTTACCTATTTCATTCTCCCCAAACCCTTCCCCTCTGGTAACCACTACTCTCTTCTCTATATCTATGTGTTTATTTTTGTTTGATTTGGTTTGTTCATTTATTTTGTTTGTTTTTTATATTCCACATATGAGTGAAATCATATAGTATTTGTTTTTCTTTGTCTGACTTATTTCACTTAACATAATACCCTCTAGGTCCATCCATGTTGTCGGAAATGGCAAGATTTCATCTTTTTCACTGTTTTAGGCTGAGTAGTATTCCATTGTGTGTATGTGTGTGTGTGTTTATACACACACACACATATATTGTGTATATATATATGTGTATATACACATTGTGTGTATATATAGACACACACACATATGTATACATACACATATATATAAGCATACATACCATGGTTCTTTATGCATTCATCTGTTGATGGACACTTAGGTTGTTTCTTTATCTTGGCAATTGTAAATAATGCCGTGATGACTATAGGGTTACATATATCTGTTTGAATTACTGTTTTTGTTTTCTTTGGGTAAATACCCAGAAGTGGGATTGCTGGATCACATGGTAGTTCTAGTCCTAATTTTTTGAGGAACTTCCATACTGGTTTCCATAGTGGCTGCACCAATTTACATTCCCACCAACAGTGTATGAGGGTTCCCTTTTCTCCACATCCTCACAACACTTGTTTATTTCTTAACCATTTGATTTCCTATTTTTAAAATTTTCCATTATATTGTGAGCATTTTCCCAAATCATTAATGGCATGATTTTTAATAGGAATATCATGTAATATCATATGCCATATTCATATGAATACATCATAATATATTTAACTATTGCCCTTTTGTTAGTCAACAGGATTATTTCTAATATTTCAGTCTTATAAATATTGAAATAAGCATGCTGTGACCAACCTTATACAAAAATATGTTTTTATTTTTTTTTAACATCTTTATTGGAGTATAATTGCTTTACAATGCTGTGTAACTTTCTGTTTTATAACAAAGTGAATCAGCTATACATATACATATATCCCCATATCTCCTTCTTCTTGAGTCTCCTTCCCACCCTTCCTATCAAAAATCTGTTTTTAGTTCTGAGTGTTCCTTAGAGTTGATTTCTGGAATTGAAATTACTAGGTAAATATGTATTGACATTTTAAGACATTTTTATTATATACAATTTAAAGCATAAAGAAAATGAAAGAAGAGTAAAGTGAAACCCATGTACCCATCATTCAGCCTCAACAATGATCAACTTACAAACAATCTCGCTTCTTCATCACTACCCACACTCCCACCCACACCCCCACCCGCAACCCTGGGTGTTTTGAAGGAGATAATACCTTCTAGGTCTATCCATGTTTTGCAAATGGCAAGATTTCATTCTTTTTTTTTAAATGGCTGAATAATATTCCATTCTGTATATGTACCACATCTTCTTTATTCCCATCTATTGACGGACACTTAGGTTGCTTCAATATTTTGGCTATTGTAAACAATGCTGCAATGAACATAGAGGTGCATGTACCTTTTCAAATTATTGTTTTTGTTTCCTTTGGAAAAATACTCAAAAGTGGGATTACCAAATCATATGGTAGTTCTAGTTTTAATTTTTTGAAGAACCTCCATACTATTTTCCATAGTGGCTGCACCAATTTGTATTCTCACCAATAGTACCTAAGGGTTCCCTTTTCTCTACATCCTTGCCAACACTTGATTTTTGATGTCTATTTAATAATAGCCATTCTGACAGGTGTGAGGTGATATCTCATTGTGGTTTTAATTTGCATTTCCCTGATGATTACTGATGTTAAGCATCTTTTCATATGTCTTTTGGCCATGTTCTTGAAAAAAATGTCTATTCAGGTCCTCTGCCATTTTTGAATTGAATTGTTTATTTTTAAAATACTGAGCTGTGTGAGTTCTTTATATATTTTGGTTATTGACCCCGTGTCAAATATTTGCAAATATCTTCTCCTATTCAGTAGGTTACCTTTTCATTTTGTTGATGGTTTCCTTTGCTGTACAAAACATTTTAGTTTGATGTAGTCCCATTTGTTTATTTTTGCTTTTGTTGCCCTTGCTTGCAGAGACATATCTAAAAAAATATTGCTAAGACCAATGTCAAAGGGCATACTGCCTATGTTTTCTTCTAGGTGTTTTATGGTTTCAGGTGTTTCATTTAACTCTTGAATCCATTTTGAGTTTGTTTTTGTATAAGGTGTGAGAAAGTGGTCCAATTTGATTCTTTTGCATGTAGCTATCCAGTTATCCCAATCCCATTTATTGAAGGGACTGTCTTTTCCCCATTGTATATTTTTGCCTATTTTATTATAGATTAATTTTATTATAGATTAATTATTACTTTATTATAGATTAATTGCCCATATAAGTGTGAGTTTGTTTCTGAGCTCTCTTTTTGTTCCATTGATTTATGTATCTGTTTTTGTGCCAGGACAATATACAGTTTTGATCATTATAGCTTTGTAGTGTGGTTTGAAATCAAGGAGCTTAACACCTCCAGCTTTGTTCTTTCTTGTGATTGCTTTGGCTATTTGTGATCTTTTGTGGTTCCATACAAATTTTAGGATTATTTGTTCCAATTCTGCAAAAAATGCCTTCGATATTTTGATAGGGATTGCAATTGACTCTGCAGATTGTTTTGGGTAGTATGGACATTTTAACAATATTAACTCTTTTAATTCATGAGCGTGGTATATTTTTTCCACTTATTTGTGTCGTCTTCAACTTCTTTCATCAGTGTATTAGAGTTTTCAGAGTACAGGTCTTTCACACCCTTGGTTAAATTTATTCATAAGTGTTTTATTCTTTTTGATACAATTGTATTTTTCTTCATTTCTCCTTCTGATAATTCATTGTTACTTTATATAAACACAACATATTTTTGAGTACTAATTTTGTATCCTGCAACCAATTCATTTAGTAGTTCTAATAGTTTTTTGGTAGTGTCTTTAGGATTTTCTATATATAGTATCATGTCATCTGTAAACAGTAAGAGTTTTAATCTTTCCTTTCCAATTGGGATGTCTTTCTTCTCTTTTTCTTGTCTGATTGCTGGGGCTAGGACTTCCAAAACTATGTTGAATAAAAGTAGCAAGAGTGGGCTTCCCTGGTGGCACAGTGGTTAAGAATCCACCTGCCGGGCTTCCCTGGTGGCGCAGTGGTTGAGAATCTGCCTGCCAATGCAGGGGACACGGGTTCGAGCCCTGGTCTGGGAAGATCCCACATGCCACGGAGCAACTAGGCCCGTGAGCCACAACTACTGAGCCTGCGCGTCTGGAGCCTGTGCTCCGCAACAAGAGAGGCCGCGACAGTGAGAGGCCCGCGCACCGCGATGAAGAGTGGCCCCCGCTCGCCGCAACTAGAGAAAGCCCTCACACAGAAACGAAGACCCAACACAGCCATAAATAAATAAATAAATAAAAATTAAAAAAAAAAAAAAAAAAAGAATCCACCTGCCAATGCAGGGGACATAGGTTCAAGCCCTGGTCCAGGAAGATCCCACATCCGTGGAACAACTAAGCCCGTGTGCCCCAACTACTGAGCCTGTGCTCTGGAGCCCATGAGCCACAACTACTGAAGCCTGTGTGCCTGGAGCCTGTGCTCCGCAACAAGAGAAGCCACTGCAATGATAAGCCTGCGCACTGCAACGAAGAGTAGCCCCTGCTCTCAGCAAGTAGAGAAAATCCCGCATGCAGCAATGAAGACCCAGTGCAGCCAAAAATAAATAAATAAAATAAATAAATTTATTTTTTAAAAAAAAGAGTAGGAAGAGTGGGCATCCTTGTCTTTCTCCTGATCTTAGAGGAAAAGTTTTCAGCTTCTCACTGTTGAGTATTATGTTAGCTGTAAGTTCGTCATATATGACCTTTATTATGTTGAGGTATGTTCCCTCTGTACCCACTATGTTGAGAGTTTTTCTTATCGTAAATGGGTTTTAAATTTTGTCAAATGCCTTTTCTCCGGCTATTGAGATAATCACGTGAATTTTATTCTTTGTTTTGTTAATGTGGTACATTACCTCGATTGATTTGCAGATATTGAACTGTCCTTGCATCCTGGAACTTGATCATGCTGTGTGTGCCTTTTATTGTATTCTTGAATTGCGTTTGCTAATATTTTGTTGAGGGTTTTTGCATGTATGTTCATCAGTGATATTGGCCTGTAATTTTCTTTTTTTGTGGTATCTTTGTCTGTTTTTGGTATCAGGGTGATACTGTTCTTGTAGAATGAGTTCAGAAGTGTTCCTTCCTTTTCAGATTTTTGGGATAGTCTGAGAAGGATAGGTGTTAATTCTTCTTTAAATGTTTGGTAGAAACACCTGTGAAACTGTCTGGTCCTGGACTTTTGTTTGTTGGGAATTTTAAAAAATTTCTAATTCATTTTATTACTGGTAACTGATCTGTTTATATTTTGTATTTCTTTCTGATTCAGTGCTGGGAGATTGTATGGATCTAGGAATTTATCCAATTCTTCCAAGTTGTCTATTTTATTTTATTGGTGTATAATTGTTCTTAGTAATCTCTTAATGGTCCTTTTTACTTCTGTGGTGGTGTTTGTAACTTCTCCTCTTTTGTTTCTGATTTTATTTATTTGGACCCACTCTGTTGATGAATCTGGCTAAAGATTTATCAATTTTGTTGTCTTTTCAAGGAAACTGCTCTTAGTTTCATTGATCTTTTCTATTGCATTTTAAGCCTCTATTTCATTTATTTCTGCTCTGATCTTTATTATATCCTTTCTTCTACTAACTTTGGGCTTTGATTGTTCTTTTTCTAGTTCCTTTAATTGTAAGGTTAGAACATTTATTTGAGATTTTTCTTGTTTTTTGAGATAGGTCTATATTGCTGTAAACTTCCCTCTTAGAACTGCTTTTTCTTCATCCCATAGATTTTGGGATGTTGTGTTTCCATTTTCATTCATCTCAAGGTAT
Organism: Phocoena phocoena; assembly: GCF_963924675.1. Classification (NCBI taxonomy): domain Eukaryota; kingdom Metazoa; phylum Chordata; class Mammalia; order Artiodactyla; family Phocoenidae; genus Phocoena; species Phocoena phocoena. The sequence goes on along the minus strand of NC_089220.1, from coordinate 91,336,136 downwards.
TTTTTGTTATACTCTTTATTTGTTGACTCATTGGTTTGTTTAGTAGCATGTTGTTTAGACTCCATGTGTTTTTGTTTTTTCCAATTTTCTTATAATTGATTTCTAGTTTCATATGGTTGTGGTAGGAAAAGATACTTGATATGATTTCAAATCTTAAATTTATTGAGACTTGTTTTGTGGCCTATCATGTGATCTATACTGGAGAGTGTTCCATGTGCACTTGAGAAGAATGTGTAATCTGCTTCTTTTGGATGGAATGTTCTTTATTTATATCTATTAAGTTCATCTTATCTAATGTCTCACTTAAATTCAATGTTTCCTTATTGATTTTCTATCTGGATGATCTATCCATTGATGTAAGTGGGGTGTTAAAGTCCCCTACTATTATTGTATTACTGTCAATAGCTCCTTTTATATCTGTTAATATTTGCTTTATGTATTTGGGTGCTTATACGTTGGGTGCATAGATATTTATATGTGTTATATCCTCTTGCTGGATTGATCCCTTTATTATTATGTAATGCCCTTCTTTGTTTCTTGTTACAGTCTTTGTTTTAAAGTCTGCTTTGTCTGATGTAGGTATTGCTACCCCAGCTTTCTTTTCATTTCCATTTGCATGGAATATCTTTTTCCATCCCTACACTATTAGTGTGTGTTTTAGATCTGAAGTGAGTCTCTTGTAGGTGCATATGTATGGGTCTTGTTTTTTTTATCCATTCAGCCACACTGTCTTTTTATTGGAGCATTTGGTCTATTTACATTTAAACTGATTATTGATAGGTATGTACTTATTGCCGTTTTGTTAATTGTTTTCTGGTTGTTTTGTAACTCTTACCTGTTCCTTCCTTCTCTTACCTGTTCTTACCTTCTCTCCTCTGATTTGATGACTTTCTTTAGTGTTACTTTTGTATTCCTTATTTATGTGTAAGTGTTACAGATTTTTGTTTTGTGGTTAGCATGAAGTTCATATATAACAAGCTATGCATATAACAGTTTAACTTGATGGTCACTTAAGATTGAGCACATTCTAAGAGTGTTACATTTCTACGAACCCCCCCATGTTATGTTTTTGATGTCATATTTTACATCTTTTATTTTGTGTATCACTTAACTAATTATTTTATATATAGATGATTTTGCTACTTTTTTGCTTTTAATCTTCATATTAGCTTTATACGTGGTTGATCTACTACCTTTACTGTATGTTTGCCTTTACCAGTGAGTTTTTTTCCCCCATAGTTTTCTTGTTTCTAGTTATGTCCTTTTCTTTTTTATTTAAAGAAGTCCCTTTAACATTTCTTGTAGGGCCAGTTTAGCATTGATGAACTCTTTTAGCTTTTGCTTATCTTGGAAACTCTTTATCTGTCCTTCAGTTCTGAGTGATAACCTTGCTGGATACAGTATTCTTGACTGTAAGGTTTTTCCTTTCATTCCTTTGAATATATCATACCAGTCACTGCTGGCATGTAAAGTTTTTGCTAAAATATCAGCTTATAGTCTTATGGGAGTTCCCTTGTACATACTAGTTGTTTTTATTTTGCTGCTTTAAGATTATCTCTAACTTAAAAAAAAATATTTATTGATTGAGTGATTTGATTTTTGGCTGCATCGGGTCTTAGTTGCAGCATGCAGGATCTTCGTTGCGGTGTGTGGGCTCTTCGTTGCGCCACATGGGCTCTCTAGTAGTGGCGTGCGGGCTCAAGAGTGTGTGGGCTCTGTAGTTGCAGCACGTGGGCTCTCTAGTTGTGGCTCGCGTGCTCAGTAGTTGCAGCGCGCAGGCTTAGTTTCCCCACAGCATGTGCGATCCTAGTTCCCCGACCAGGGATCGAATCTGCATCCCCTGCATCAGAAGGTAGATTCTTAACCACTGGACCACCAGGGAAGTCCCTCTCTTTAACTTTTGACATTGTAATTATAATGTATCTTGATGTGGGTCTCTTTGGGTTCATTTCATTTGAGACTTTCTGTGCTTCTTGGACTTGGATGTCTGTTTCCTTCACTAGGTTAGGGAAGTTTTCAGCCATTATTTTTTCAAATAGGTTTTCTGTTCCTTTCTCTGTCTTGTCTCCTTTGGTACCCCTATAAGGCAAATATTAGTATGATTGATGTTGCCCCAGAGGTCCCTTAAACTATCCTCATTTTTATTTTTTATTTCATTTTATTTTATTTTATTTTTTATTTATTTTTGGCTGCATTGGGTCTTTGTTGCTGCATGTGGGCTTTCTCTAGTTGCGGCGAGTGGGGGCTACTCTTCATTGTGGCGCACAGGCTTCTCATTGCAGTGGCTTCTCTTGTTGCAGGGCATGGGCTGTAGGCACGTGGACTTCAGTAGTTGTGGCTCGCCGGCTCTAGAGCACAGGCTCAGTAGCTGTGGCGTGCGGGCTTAGTTGCTCCGCAGCATGCGGGATCTTCCCCAATCAGGGCTCGAACCCGTGTCCCCTGCATTGGCAGGCAAATTCTCAACCACTGTGCCACCAGGGAAGCCCCTATCCTCATTTTTAAATATTATTTTTTATTTTGCTGTTTTGATTGAGTGATTTCCATTACCTTGTTTTTCAGTTCGCTGATGGTTCTACTGCATACCCTAATCTATTGTTAATTCTGTCTAGTGTTTTTTTTTTTTTGCGGTACGTGAGCCTCTCACTGTTGTGGCCTCTCCCGTTGCGGAACACAGGCTCCGGACACGCAGGTCCAGCGGCCATGGCTCACGGGCCTAGCCATTCCGCGGCATGTGGGATCTTCCCAGACCGGGGCATGAACCCGTGTCCCCTGCATCGGCAGGCAGACTCTCAACCACTGCACCACCAGGGAAGCCCTGTCTAGGGTATTTTTTATTTCAGTTATTAAGTTCTGATTGGTTTCTTTTTATATTTTCTATCTCTTTGTTGAAGTTCTCACGGAGTTCATCCATTCTTCTCCTGAGTTCAGTGAGCATCTTTCTGACTATACTTTCAACTTTTTATATGGTAAATTGCTTATCTCTACTTCATTTAGTTCTTTTTTCTGAGATTTTGTCTTGTTCTTTAATTTGGAATGTATTCATCTGTCTCCCTATTATGCCTAACTCTCTATGTTTGTTTCTATGTATTAGAAATATCAGCTACGTCTCCCAGTCTTGAAAGCGTGGCCTTATGTAGAATGTGTCCTGTGTAGCCTGGTGAGACAATCCCCCTCATCACCAGAGCTGGATGCTCCAGGGGTATCCCCTGTGTGGGCTGCATGTGCCCTCCTGTTGTTGTTGGGCCACAATTGCTCTGGATACACTAGTATGTGTGGTTGGCCCCCAGGCCAACTAGCTGGGAGTCCTGGCAGCAACTGCTGCAGTTGTCTGGTGGATGGGGCTGACCCCCACCCTGACTGGCTGAGATGTTTGGCTGCAACTGCTATGGGTGTCATGATGTGCAGGGCTGGCCCCCTGGAGGGGAAGCTGCTTTGGAGGAGTTCTGATGCCAGCTAGGGGTGCCCACCAGGTGGGGCAGGGTGGGAGCTTCTTTGGAGTGGTGGGGGAAGTTCTGGCCCAGGCAGGTAGGTTGGGCAAGGCTTGTCCTCAGAAGAACACTGGGGCAGGGAGCATGGTATTCGCTCTGTTGATTCATAGTGACAGAAATGACACCCTCCAGCACTGGGCCAGTTAGATGGAAGGAGAGTAAACAGGGTATGGTGCCTGTCAGTGCTTCCATCTCCAGAGAAAGTCCCACCAGATCTCTGCCTCTCTAGCACACACTCTGAACATTAGTCAATGAATCTATCTCTTATATGACCCAGGTACTTTTCAAGCTCCTGCCTCTGCATAGTGATTTGGAGAAAGTGAGTCTGTGCATGAACTTGATTTCGCATAGCCCTCCAGCTCTCCTGGACATAAGCCCTGTTGATTTTGAAAGAAACACGTTATGGGATCTTATCTTCCCGATTCAGGTCTCATGGTCTGGGAGCCTGAAGTAGGGCTCAGACCCCTCGCTCCTTAGGGGGAAAACTCTGAGACTGTGACATCCCTCCTGCTTGTGGGTCACGGTACCCAGGGTGTAGGTTCTGACTAGACTGTGTCTCTGCCCCTCCTCCCCATCTTGATGTGTCTTTTTCTTTATACTTTTAGTGGTAGAAAATCTGTTCTGCTAGTCTTTAGGTTATCCTCTGAGGTAGTTGTTCTATATGTAGTTGTAGTTTTGGTGTGTTTGAAGGAGGAGGTGAAATCAGGATCTTCCTACTTCTACCATTTTGATCAAGAGCCTCAGGCAGCTCTTATGAAATACTTCTGATCCCTTTGTCTCACCAGTCTGTTTGGCAACCAGCTCTATGCAGAGTTCTTCCAGCTTCATTCAAGTGCAGTGGTATAGCCACTTCCTTAAGATGGCCCCATGGCTACTTCACATGCCTCTCACCTTCTGCACACATATACTTCCCAGGAAAGCCTATTCTAAGCCCATGTTTGGAAGAATGACAGAGTTAATGCCTTGTGGGGTAAAACATAAATGGATAAACATTACTTCCTTTCTTTGCCTGGATACAGTTCTATGAAGGATTTTGTAGTGCTCTTTGTCTCCTTCTAACACATCTTGTACTGACTCTCCATCTTTCCCTGTGCTGTGCCCAGCCCCCCTCCTGTAGTAGGCAGTCTCTAAAGGGCCCCCAGTGTCCTACCTCACGATGTTCATGCCCTTGGGTAATCCTCTCTCCTTGAGTGTGGGCTGGACCTAGTGATTCTTCTAAAAACAGAATATGACAACAGTGGGAGGATGTCACTTCTGAGATTAAGTTGTATAAAGACTGTGACTTCCATCTCGTTTGCCCCCTCTTGCTCTCTCTCTTCCTCTTGGAACTCAGCTTTTGGGGAAGGCCACCTGCCATGTTGTGAGCCTTGTGTAGAGGTCCATATGGCAGGGAACAGATATCATCGACCAACAACCAGCGAGGATATAAAGGTTGCCAACCCCCACCTGAGTGAGTTGGGAGCAGATCCTACACCAGTCCAGCCTTGAGGTGACCACAGCCCCAGCAGATGCCTTAATTGCAGCCTGGTGAAAGACCCTGAGTGACAGGCACTCACCTAAGTTGCTCCTGGATTTCCGACCCACAGAAACCATGAGATAATAAATGCATTATTTTAAACAGCTGTGTTTTGGGGAATGCATTTGTAACACAGCAATAGATAATGAATGCATCCTACACCCTATATCACCCCTATCCTTCATTCCTGCTCCCTGGGATCACGCTCCACAGTAAAGCACTCACATATAGGTTTTGTCTCATGCTGTGCTTTCTGAGGAAACTTGGCTAAGACATATTATCTTCATGTTCTCTGGTGTTTATTTGTTCGTTAGCTCATTCTTTATGTTCCACGCAAACCTATTTATTTATTTATTTATTTATTTACCCTAGAATAAGGTAGATCCTTTTGATCTGCTCTCTCCTCTCTTTTCTCAGCTCAGGATAGTTTTCCTCAGGAAGTGGCGTTTTGGCTGTTGTTTCTGTACCGGGTTTTCTCATTTCTCCCTTGGGAACACTTATAAGCTTTTGCCATGCATCTTCCTTCCCTTACTATTATTCATTCTCTCTCTCTCTCTCTCCTCTTTCTCTCTCTCTCTCTCTCTCTCTCTCTTTCTCTCTCTCTCTCTCTGTCACTTTTCCTTTGCATCCTGAAGTACATTCTCACATTGGTTTTTCACATTTCTGATTCAGTTTTCAGCTAAGTTAGTTATTTTCATTACCAGCTCCAAATGATAGTGACTTATAGAATTGATAAAGATACCTTTTATGAAAATCCCTTAGATATTTCTAATTAAGTTTTACATCGCCCTTTATTTGGTTGATAATATTTTTGCAGTATAAAAGGTTATGGTAAAAGCCTAGTACCCTGGGGAATTCAGGAGAGGGGCAAATCAATGCAGGACCAGGTGGCAGTGACTTGAGGACAATGTAGAGAGAGTGAAGGGTGTGCTATTAGCTTGCTTTGACAACAAGCACAACTGTATTATGATCAGCCTACATTTCCCATGAGATTTCACCATAAGAAGTGCAGGCCACACAGCATCATCCTCTTATGTGTTCCCCTAAGACTGCAAGTCGCCTTTCTGTGATTTCTTGTCTCCTTCAAAGCTACACTTGATATGCATTTGAATTAAGTTTCATTTATGTCAGAATATTTAGGGTGGGACCATACTACTGTGGTTTATTCCAGGATCCACCCTCTCCCAGGAATGGCCTTGGCAGTAAGCAAGTAGTGTCTTTATTTCACAACTGGGAAAAACTGGTTCATAGAGAAGTTAAATAATTTACCCAAGATCAGAAATTGAGGGGAATGGCAGAGAACCTTATAACATTCTCCTATATGCAGAAATTATTCATTTTAACAATTATACTGTTTTGAAATAAGTATATTTGAAAGGTTTTTTTAATTTAAATTGGGGATGACTTTTGGTGAAGTCCTCAAAATTTACCTTCAGTATGTCCAGTTTTCCATTTCTTTTCCTCCTTCCCTCTTTTTCCTATCTCTGCCTACCTGTGATGTTTCAACAAATGATCCCTTATCAAAACATGGTCTAGGCAAAAGAGCTGAAGTCTGTACCCTCATATAAGAGAATCATTTATTAGTGTTTAAGTCACTACTTATCCCTAAGAATTATAAATAAGTGAGTCTCTAATTGTGGAATATGGGAACTCCAAAAGCTGGGATAGAGAATTGGTGAACTGAGGTGAAGAGTAGGGAAAGAAGTTTGGAAAAAATTTCTTTTCTTGGTTCTTGGAGCTTACCATGTAAGTTCCACTTACTTCTGTGGTTGGAATATGCCTTGCAGTGACAAGCAGGATGCCCCTAGGAGACTACATCAGGAATAGTTATCCTACTTGGCTCAGGCTTTCACATTTAAAAAAATAGACTATATTTTTCAAATCAGTTTTAGGTTCACAACAAAAATGAATAGAAAGTACACAGAGTTTCCAAGTATCCCCTAACTGTCCCCACCCGCAGCCTCTTCCACTGCCAACATCTTGCACCAGAGTGGGACATTTGTTACAACTGATGAACCTACACTGATAAATCACCATTACCTCCAAAAGTATACATTAAGGTTCATTCTTGGTCTTATACGTTATATGCATCTGGGCAAATATATAATGACATGTGTCCACCATTATAGTATCATGCAGAATAGTTCTACTGTCCTAAAAATTCTCTGTGTTCTGCCTATTAACCTCTCCCTCCACCAACCCCTGGCAATCACTGATCTTTTAACTGTCTCCGTAGTTTTGCCTTCTCCTGAATGTAATATAGTTGGAATCATACAGTATGTAACCTTTCAGATTGGCTTCCCTCACTTGGTAATAATAAGGTTCTTCCATATCTTTTCGCAGCTTGATAGCCCACTCCTTTTTAGTGATGAATAATATTCCATTGTCAAGAGGTATCACAGTTTATACATCTAGTTTACCTACTGAAGGACATTGGCTCCTTCCAAGTTTTGGCGATTATGAGTAAAGCTGCTGTAAACATCCAAGTGCAGGTTTTTTGGGTTTTTTGTTTTTTTTTTTAAGTAGGAGGCCATCAGCATTATTTTTTCTACGTGTATGTAATACAAAATTAATACATACATATGTATGCTTAGTATACAAAATTAATAAAGAAAAAGCAAACACTTCAGTGTTCATTGTATTTTTTAACATCTTTATTGAGGATTAATTAACATTCAAAAAAGTGCAGTGTTATTTATTTTTTATACAGCAGGTTCTTATTAGTTATCTATTTTATACATATTAGTGTATATATGTCAATCCCAATCTCCCAGCTCATCCCACCACCACCCCACCACCGCTTTCCCCCCTTGGTGTCCATACATTTGTTCTCTACATCTGTGTCTCTATTTCTTCCCTGCAAACTAGTTCTTCTATAACGTTTTTCTAGATTCCACATATATACATTAAAATACGATATTTGTTTTTCTCTTTCTGACTTACCTCACTCTGTATGACAATCGCTAGGTTCATCCACGTCTCTACAAATGACCCAATTTCGTTCCTTTTTATGGCTGAGTAATATTCCACTGTATATGTGTACCACATCTTCTTTATCTATTCATCTGTCAATGGGCATTTAGTTTGCTTTCATGACCTGGCTATTGTAAATAGTGCTGCAATGAACATTGGGGTACATGTGTCTTTTTGAATTATGGTTTTCTCTGGGTATATGCCCAGTAGTGGGATTGCTGGGTCATATGGTAATTCTATTTTTAGTTTTTTAAGGAACCTCCATACTGTTCTCCATAGTGGCTGTATCAATTTACATTCCCACCAACAGCGCAAGAGGGTTCCCTTTTCTCCACACCCTCCCCAGCATTTATTGTTTGTAGATTTCCTGATGATGCCCATTCTAACTGGTGTGAGGCGATACCTCATTGGAGTTTTGACTTGCATTTCTCTAATAATTAGTGATGTTGAGTGGCTTTTCATGTGCCTCTTGGCCATCTGTAGGTCTTCTTTGGAGAAATGCCTCTTTAGGTCTTCTGCCCATTTTTTGATTGGGTTGTTTGTTTTTTAATATTGAGGTGCATGGGCTGTTTATATATTTTGGAGATGATTCCTTTGACCATTGATTTGTTTGCAAATGTTTTCTCCCATTCTGAGGGTTGTCTTTTCATCATGTTCATAGTTTCCTTTGCTGTGCAAAAGCTTTTAAGTTTCACTAGGTCCCATTTGTTTATTTTTGTTTTCATTTCCAATACTCTAGGACGTGGGTCAAAAAAGATCTTGCTGTGATTTATGTCAAAGACTATTCTTCCTATGTTTTCCTCTAAGAGTTTTATAGTGTCTGGTCTTACATTTAGGTCTCTAATCCATTTTGAGTTTATTTTTGTGTATGGTGTTAGGGAGTGTTCTAATTTCATTCTTTTACATGTAGCTGTCCACTTTTCCCAGCACCACTTATTGAAGAGACTGTCTTCTCCATTGTATATCCTTGCCTCCTTTGTCATAGATTAGTTGACTGTAGGTGTGTGGGTTTATCCCTGGGCTTTCTATCCTGTTGCATTGATCTATATTTCTTTTTTTTGCCAATACCATAGTCTTGATGACTGTAGCTTTGTAGTATAGTCTGAGGTCAGAAAGTCTGATCCATTTTTTGTTTTTCTTTTTTTTTCCCTCAAGATTTCTTTGACTATTCGGGGTCTTTTGTGTCTCCATACAAATTTTAAGATCTTTTGTTCAAGTTCTGTGAAAAAATGCCATTGGTAATTTGTTAGGGATTGCATTGAATCTATAGATTGCTTTGGGTAGTATAGTCATTTTCACAATATTGATTCTTCCACTCCAAGAACATGGTATACCTCTCCTCTGTTTGTGTCATCTTTGCTTTCTTTCATCAGTGTCTTATAGTTTTCTGAGTATAGGTCTTTTACCTCCTTAGGTAGGTTTATTCCTAGATATTTTATTCTTTTTGTTGCAGTGGTGAATGTAATTGTTCCGTTAATTTATCTTTCTGATCTTTTGTTGTTAGTATATAGGAATGCAAGAGATTTCTGTGCATTAATTTTGTATCTTGCAACTTTACCAGATTTATTGATTAGCTCTAGTAGTTTTCTGATGGCATCTTTAGGATTATCTATGTATAGTATCATGCCATCTGCAAACAGTGACAGTTTTACTTCTTTTCCAATTTGTATTCCTTATTTCTTTTTCTTCTCTGATTGCCGTGGCTAGGACTTCCAAAACTATGTTGAATAATAGTGGTGAGAGTGGACATCCTTGTCTTGTTCCTGATCTTAGAGGAAATGCTTTCAGTTTTTCACCATTGAGAATGATGCTTGCTGTGGGTTTGTCATATATGTTGAGGTAGGTTCCCTCTGTGCCCACTTTCTGAAGACTTTTTATCATATATCTCTGTTCAATTTTATCAAAAGTTTTTTCTGCATCTATTGAGATTATCCTTTTTATCCTTTAATTTGTTAATATGGCGTATCACATTGATTGATTTGTGTATACTGAAGAATCCTTGCATCCCTGGGATAAATCCCACTTGATCATGGTGTATGATCCTTTTAATGTGCTGTTGGATTCTGTTTGCTAGTATTTTGTTGAGGATTTTTGCATCTATATTCATCAGTGATATTGATATGTAATTTTCTTTTTTTTTTTTTCCTGTATCTTTGTCTGGTTTTGGTATCAGGGTGATGATGGCCTTGTAGAATGAGTTTGGGAGTGTTCCTTCCTCTGCAATTTTTGGAAGAGTTTGAGAAGGATGGGTGTTAGCTCTTCTCTAAATGTTTGATAACGTTCACCTGTGAAGCCATCTGGTCCTGGGCTTTTGTTTGTTGGAAGATTTTTAATCTCATTTTCAATTTGATTACTTGTGATTGGTCTGTTCATATTTTCTATTTCTTCCTGGTTCAGTCTTGGAAGCTTATACCTTTCTAAGAATTTGTCCATTTCTTCCAGGTTGTCCATTTTATTGGCATAGATTTGCTTGTAGTAGTCTCTTACGATACTTTGTATTTCTGCAGTATCTGTTGTAACTTTTCCTTTTTCATTTCGAATTTTATTGATTTGAGTCCTCTCTTTTTCTTGATGAGTCTGGCTAATGGTTTATCAATTTTGTTTATCGTCTCAAAGAACTAGCTTTTAGTTTTATTGATCTTTGCTATTGTTTTCTTTGTTTGTATTTCATTTATTTCTGCTCTGATCTTTATGATTTCTTTCCTGCTACTACCTTTGGGCTTTGTTTGATTTTCTTTCCCTAGTTCCTTTAGGTGTAAGGTTAGATGGTTATTTGAGATTTTTCTTGTTTCTTGAGGTAGGATTGTATTGCTATAAACTTTCCCCTTAGAACTGCTTTTGCTACATCCCATAGGTTTCAGATCATTGTGTTTTCCTTGTCATTGGTCTCTAGGTGTTTTTTAATTTCCTCTTTGATTTCTTCAGTGAAATATATCTTGCCACTCCCTTCAGGCTTGTAGAGTTTCTGCTGAGAAATCAGCTGTTAACCTTATGGGAGTTCCCTTGTATGTTATTTGTCATTTTTCTCTTGTTGCTTTTAATAATTTTTCTTTGTCTTTAATTTTTGTCCGTTTGATTACTATGTGTCTTGGTATGTTTCTCCTTGGGTTTATCCTGCCTGTGACACTCTGTGCTTCCTGGACTTGGGTGGCTATTTCCTTTCCCAAGTTAGGGAAGTTTTCGACTATAATCTCTTCAAATATTTTCTCAGGTCCTTTCTCTCTCTTCTCCTTCTGGCACCCCTCTAATGCAAATGTTGGTGCATTTAATGTTGTCCCAGAGGTCTCTTAAGCTGTCTTCATTTCTTTTCGTTCTTTTTTCTTTATTCTGTTCCATGGTAGTGAATTTCACCATTCTGTCTTCCAGGTCACTTATCTGTTCTTCTGTCTCAGCTATTCTGGTATTGATTCCCTCTAGTATATTTTTCATTTCAGTGGTTGTATGGTTCATCTTTGTTTGTTTGTTCTTTATTTCTTCTAGTAATTTGTTCTTTAATTCTTCTAGGTCTTTGTTAAACATTTCTTGCATCATCTCGATATTTGCCTCCGTTCTTTTTCCGAGGTCCTGGATCATCTTCACTACCATTATTCTGAATTCTTTTTCTTGAAGGTTGCCTATCTCCACTTCATTTAGTTGTTTTTATGGGGTTTTATTTTGTTCCTTAATCTGGTACATAGTCCTCTACCTTTTCATTTTATCTGTCTTTCTGAGACTGTGGTTTTCATTCCACAGGCTGCAGGATTGTAGTTCTTGCTTTTGCTGTCTGCCCTATGGTGGCTGAGGCTATCTAAGAGCCAGGTGTAGGTTTTTATGTGGAATACGTTTTAAGGAGAGTGTGATTGTTGTATTGTATGGTAAGTGTATGTTTAATTTTGTAAGAAACTGCCAAAATGTCTTCCAAAGTGGCTGTACAATTTTGCATTCCCACCAGCAGTAAATGAGAGTTTCTGTTGCTCTACTTTCTTGTCAGCACTTGGTGTTGCCAGTATATTGGATTTTGGCCATTTTAATAGGTGTATAGTGGTATCTCATTGTTGTTTTACCTTATAATTCCTTAATTACATATGATATGGAGCATCTTTCCAGATGCTTATTAGCCATCTGTATATATTCTTTGGTGGGATATCTGTTCAGGACTTTTGCCCATTTTTTAAATGTGGAGTACATTGTCTTACTGTGAAGTTTTAAGAGTTATTTGTATATTTTGAACAACAATTCTTTATCAGCTATGTCTTCTGCAAATATTTTCTCCCAGTCTGAGCCTTGTGTTTTCATCCTCTTGAGACTCATATTTCTATACATGAAAAATACTTTCTTTTTCATGTTCATTTACTGACTGGTTCCTGAGAAGCAGCCAGAAGAACTGAGGTGAAATGAAAAGGGCATTATGTTCTGGTACCCATGGGGTATGGAGAACCTAAAATGCACAATTTATTTCTTGTATCTTCTCAGCTGCTGAATTATATACATCTCATAACTAGCAGCTTATATAGAGGGACCAAGGAATGGGGTATGTGGCTTCTGGGATTGAAGTTACTCTTAGGGATTTCTGCTATATTCCTTGGAACCTCAGGACCTTGTTGTCTTGGAAGTTTCAGATTATAAATATGTGTTTCTTTACCATATTGACGGCAGGACCAGCCCTGTCTCACAGACCTACTTATCAATGAAATGAATTAGTTCCTCCATTGTGTATTGATATCATTGTGGTTTTAATTTGCATTTCTCTGATACCTAGTGATATCGAACACCTCATTATGTACTATTTGCATATCTTCTTTTGTGAAATTTAAATATTTTGAACATTTAAAAATACGTTGCCTTCTTACTATTGAATTGTAGTTCATTACATATTCTGATATAAGTCCTACGTCAGATATATATATAATATATATATATGAAACACATAAATAAGATAGATAGGTCTGAAACAACCATTTCTCCTTTTGCCTTTTTATTTTCTTAACAGTATCTTTGATAAGCAAAAGGTTTTAATTTTGATGAAGTTCAATTTATCAATTTTTTCCTTTTATGATTAGTGCTTTTGTTTTTCCTGTCTAAAAAATCTTTGCCTATCCAAAGTTCACAAAGATATTATGCCCTATATTTTTATCTAAAAATTAAAAATTTTTGTTTTTCACATAAATCTTTTCTGAGTTAAGTTTTTTGTATTATGTGAGATAAAGCTCAAGGCTCATTTTTATCCATGTGACTCTCAGTTTTCCAGCATCATTTATTGACAAGAGTATCCTTTCTTCACTAACTTACCTTGGCACTTGTATAAAAATCAATGGATCAAAAAGTAGAAGGGAGACCTTCAATATTGTGGAAGAGTAAGATGTGGAGATCACCCTCCTCCCTACACATACATCAGAAATACATCTACATGTGAAACAACTCCTACAGAACACCTACTGAATGCTGGAAGAATATCTCAGACTTCCCAAAAGGCAAGAAACTCCACACATACCTGAGAAGGTCAAAAGCAAAAAGGAAAAACAGTCAAAAGAATAGGGATGGGACCTGCACCTCGGGGAGTGAGCTGTGAAGGAGGAAAAGTTTCCACACACTAGGAAGCCCCTTCACTGGCGGAGATGGGAGCTGGGTGGCAGGGAGAAGCTTCAGAGCCATGGAGGAGAGTGCAGCAACAGGGGTAGAGAGGGAAAAGCCGAGGGATTCCCACACAGAGGATCAGTGCTGAGCAGCACTCACCAGCCCAAGAGGGTTGGCTGCTTACCTGCTGGGACAGGTGGGGCTGGGAGCTGAGGCTCTGGCTTTGGAGGTCAGGTCCCAGGGAGGGGACTGGGGTTGGCTACGTGAACACAGCCTGAAGGGGGCTAGTGCACCACAGCTAGCCGAGAAGGAGTCGAGAAAGACTCTGGACCTGCCTAAGAGGCAAGAGACCATCGTTTTGGGGTGCGCGAGGAGAGGGGATTCAGAACACTGCCTAAACGAGCTCTGGAGACAGGTGCGAGCTGTGGCTATCAGCACGGACACCAGAGATGGGCATGAAACTCTAAGGCTGCTGCCGGAGCAACCAAGAAGCCTGTGTGCAAGCACAGGTCACTATCCACACCTCCCGTCCCAGGATCCTGTGCAGCCCGCCACTGCCAGTGTCCCGTGATCCAGGGACAACTTCCCCAGGAGAACACATGGCATGCCTGAGGCTGTTGGAACATCATGACAGCCTCTGATGCTGCAGACTCACCCCGCATTCCATACCCCTCCCTCACCCTGGCTTCCGGTGAGCCAGAGCTCCCTAATCAGCTGCTACTTTAACCCCATCCTGTTGGAGTGAAGAACAAATGCCCTCAGGCGACCTACACTCAGAGGCGGAGCCAAATCCAAATCTAAACACCAGGAGCTGTGTGAACAAAGAAGACAAAGGGAAATTTCTCCCAGCAGCCTCAGGAGCAGTGGATTATATCTCCACAATCAACTCCAAGGAGAAACGTGCCAAGACACATGTTAATAAAACTATCAAAAATTAAATACAAAGAAAAAATATTAAAAGCAGAAAGGGAAAAACAACAAATAACATACAAGGGAACTCCCATAAATTTAACAACAGATCTTTCAGCAGAAACTCTGCAAGCCAGAAGGGAGTGGCAGGACATATTTAAAGTGATGAAAGGGAAAAACCTACAACCAAGATGACTCTACCCAGCAAGGATCTCATTCTGATTTGATGGAGAAATTAAAACCATTACAGACAAGAAAAGTTAAGAGAATGCAGCACCACCAAACTAGCTTTACAACAAATGCTAAAGGAACTTTTCTAGGCAGAAAACACAAGAGAAGGAAAAGACCTACAATAATAAACCCAAAACAATTAAGAAAATGGGAATAGGAACATACATATGGATAACTACCTTAAATGTAAGTGTATTAAATGATCCAACCAAAAGACATAGACTGGCTGAATGGATACAAAAACAAGACCTGTATATATGCTGTCTACAAGGGACCCACTTCAGACCTAGGGACACCTACAGACTGAAAGTGAGGGGATGAGAAAAGATATTCCATGCAAATGGAAATCAAAAGAAAGCTAGAGCAGCAAGTCTCGTGTCAGACAAAATAGACTTTAAAATAAAGACTATTACAAGAGATAAAGAAGGATACTACATAATGATCAAGGGATCAATCCAAGTAGAACATATAACAATTGTAAATATTTATGCACCCAACATAGGAGCACCTCAATACATAAGGCAAATGCTAACAGCCATAAAACGGGAAATCAACAGTAACCCAATCATAGTAGGGGACCTTCATACCCCACTTTCACCAATGGAGAGATCATCCAAATTGAAAATAAATAAGGAAACACAAGCTTTAAATGATACATTAAACAAGATGGACTTAATTGATATTTATAGGACATTCCATCCCAAAACAACAGAATACACTTTCTTCTCAAGTACTCATGGAACATTCTCCAGGATAAATTATATCTTGGGTCACAAATTAAGCCTTGGTAAATTTAAGAAAATTGAACTCATATCAAGTACCTTTTCCAACCACAATGCTATGAAACTAGATAACAGTTACAGGAAAAAAATCTGTAAAAAATACAAACACATGGAGGCTAAACAGTACACTATTAAATAACCAAGAGATCACTTAAGGAATCAAAGAGGAAATCAAAAAATACCTAGAAACAAATGACAATGAAAACACGACAACCCCAAACCGATGGGATGCAGCAAAAGCAGTTCTAACAGGGAAGTTTATAGCAATACAAGCCTACCTCAAGAAACAAGAGACATCTCAAATAAACAACCTAACCTTACACCTAAAGCAATAGAGAAAGAACAGCAAAAAACCCCCAAAGTTAGCAGAACGAAAGAAATCATAAATATCACATCAGAAATAAATGAAAAAGAAAAGAAGGAAATAATTGCAAAGATCAATAAAACTAAAAGCTGGTTCTTTGAGAAGAGAAACAAAATTGATAAACCATTAGCCAGACTCATCAAGAAAAAAAGGGAGAAGACTCAACAGAATTAGAAATGAAAATGGAGAAGTAACAACTGGCACTGCAGAAATACAATGGATCATGAGAGATTACTACAAGCAACTATATGCCAATAAAATGGACAACCTGGAGAAATGGACAAATTCTTTGAAAAGCACAACCTTCCAAGAGTGAATCAAGAAGAAACAGAAAATATAAACAGACCAATCACAAGCTCTGAAATTGAGACTGTGTTTAAAAATTTTCCAACAAACAAAAGCCCAGGACCAGATGGCTTCACAGGTGAATTCTATCAAACGTTTAGAGAAGAGCTAACACCTATCCTTCTCAAACTCTTCCAAAATATAGCAGAGGGAGGAAAACTCCCAAACTCATTCTACAAGGCCAACATCACCCTGACACCAAAACCAGACAAAGATGTCACAAAGACAGAAAACTACAGGCCAATATCACTGATGAACATAGATGCAAAAATCCTCAACAAAATACTAGCACACAGAATCCAACAGCACATTAAAAGGATCATACACCATGATCAAGTGGAGTTTATCCCAGGAATGCAAGGATTCTTCAATATATGGAAATCAATCAATGTGATACACCATATTAACAAATTAAAAGAGAAGAACCATATGATCATCTCAATAGATGCAGAAAAAGCTTTTGACAAAATTCAACACCCGTTTATGATAAATACCCTCCAGAAAGTATGCATAGAGGGAAATAACCTCAGCAGAATAAAGGCCATATATGACAAACCCACAGGCAACATTGTTCTCAATGGTGAAAGTATTTCCTCTAAGATCAGGAAGAAGACAAGGTTGCCCACTGTCACCACTATTATTCAACATAGTTTTGGAAGTTTTAGCGACAGCAATCAGAGAAGAAAAAGAAATAAAACGAATCCAAATCGGAAAAGATGAAGTAAAGCTGTCACTGCTGATAGATGACGTGATACTATACATAGAGAATCCTAAAGATGCTACCAGAAAACTACTAGAGCTAATCAATGAATTTGGCAAAGTAGCAGGATAGAAAATTAATGCACAGAAATCTCTTGCATTCCTGTACACTAATGATGAAAAATCTGAAAGAGAATTTAAGGAAACACTCCCATTTACCATTACAACAAAAAGAATAAAATACCTAGAATAAACCTACCTAAGGAGACAAAAGACCTGTATGCAGAAAAGTATAAGACATGGCATCAACATTGTGAAAATGACTATCTACCCAAAGCAATCTAAAGAGTCACTGAAATCCCTATCAAAAAATCTATGGTATTTTTCACAGAACTAGAAGAAAAAAATTCATAATTTGTATGGAAACGCAAAAGACTCTGAATAGCCTAAGCAATCTTGAGAAAGAAAAACAGAGCTGGAGCTTCAAGCTCCCAGACTTCAGACCATACTATAAAGCTACAGTAATGAAGACAACATCGTACTGGCTCAAAAACAGAAATATAGATCAATGGAACAGGATAGAAAACCCAGAGAGAAACCCACACACATATGGTCACCTTATTTTTGATAAAGGAGGCAAGAATATACAATGGAGAAAAGACAGTCTCTTCAACAAGTAGTGCTGGGAAAAGTGGACAGCTAGCTACATGTAAAAGAATGAAATTAGAACATCCCTAACACCATATACAAAAATAAACTCAAAATGGATTAAAGACCTAAATGTAAGGTCAGACACTATTAAACTCTTAGGAAGAGGAAAACATAGGCAGAACACTCTATGACATAAATCACAGCAAGATCCTTTTTGACCCACCTCCCAGAGAAATGGAAAGAAAACCAAAAATAAACAAATGGGACCTAATGAAACAAAAGCTTTTGCACAGCAAAGGAAAACATAAACAAGACCAAAAGGCAACCCTCAGAATGGGAGAAAATATTTGCATATGAAGCAACTGACAAAGGATTAACCTCCAAGGTTTACAAGCAGCTCATGCAGCTCAATATCAAAAAACAAGCAACCCAATCCAAAAATGGGCAGAACACCTAAATAGGTATTTCTCCAAGAAGATATACAGATTGCCAACAAACCCATGAAAGGCTGCTCAACATCACTAATCATTAGAGAAATGCAAATCAAAACTACTATGAGGTATCACCTCACACCAGTCACAATGTCTCTCATTAAAAATTCTGCAAAGAATAAATGCTGGAGAGGGTGTGGAGAAAAGGGAACCCTCTTGCACTGGTGGTGGGGATGTAAATTGATACAGCCACTATGGAGAACAGTATGGAGGTTCCTTAAAAAAGTAAAAATAGAACTACCATATGACCCAGCAATCCCACTACTGGGCATATACCCTGAGAAAACCATAATTCAAAAAGAGTCATGTACCAAAATGTTCATTGCAGTTCTATTTACAATAGCCAGGACATGGAAACAACCTAAGTGTCCATCATCGGATGAATGCATAAAGAAGATGTGGCACATATATACGATGGAATATTACTCAGCCATAAAAAGAAACGAAATTGAGTTATTTGTAGTGAGGTGGATGGACCTAGAGTCTGTCATACAGTGTGATGTAAGTCAGAAAGAGAAAAACAAATACCATATGCTAACACATATATATGGAATCTAAAAAATAAATAAATAAAAATGGTTCTGAAGAACCTAGGGGCAGGACAAGAATAAAGACGCACACGTAGAGAAATGACTTGATGACACAGGGAGTGGGAAGTGTAAGCTGTGACAAAGTGAGAGAGTGGCATGGACATATATACACTACCAAATGTAAAATAGATAGCTAGTGGGAAGCAGACCCATAGCACAGGGAGATCAGCTCCGTACTTTGTGACCACCAGATGGGTGGGGTAGGGAAAGTGGGAGGGAGACACAAGAGGGAGGAGATATGGGGATATATGTATATGTATAGCCGATTCACTTTGTTATAAAGCAGAAACTAACACACCATTGTAAATGAATTATACTCCAGTAAAGATGTTAAAAAAAAATCAATGGCTCATATACATGTGCATCTACTTCTGGACTCTCTTGTTTATTCCATTGATCTATGGTATATCCTTTCACCATTACCACACTATTTGGATTACTCATTTGATTACTTAATCATAGGGTAAGTCCTCTAACTTTGAGGTTTATATTTCCAAATTATTGGGGGAAATTCTGGTTCACCCAAGTTTGCATAGCCATATCCCTCTCAGCTTCTTCTCCTTACAACTGAGAGTCCCTAGACAAAACACAATTATGAGCATAGGAAGTCTTTGAAAGGTGGAAAAAAGAAGAATAGCTGCCTAGAGATTTCACGACTTAAGGAAGAATAGGTGGTGAGTTTCTGAGTTTCCCTATAACCTCTTATATATCTTGAACAGGGAGCTGCAGAAACCTCTAACCTAGAAGCACCAACAGGCACAGACAAAATGCTCCCCCAAATCTCACAAACAAATAACAAATAACTCTCTTCCTCCTTGTCAAAGAATGGGGAAAAGGGTGGCCTAACAACAAAAAGCATTTTTGGCCATACCTGCCCTACTCCATCCAAACACCAATGGAAAAACCACAGCCCCCTCTCCAACCCCACAAAAACAGACTGTGTGCTCCAGTCCCCCAACCTGTCATCAGGGCTGAGTGGGAACCTGATCTTCCATTCCCTGCTCTGATTTCCACATCAGGGTAGTGTCTGCAGAGTCCAGTGGTAAGCTGAGACTCCGTGCCCACTGAGCAGCAACAAGAATTAAGGAGGCAGTGCGAGGCAGTGCTAGTCACCAGTAGGTTGAAAGGAGAGATAGATGAATCCACAATTATAGTTGGGGACCTCAATACCCCATTCTTAGCAATTGATAGAATTACTAAGCAGAAAACTGCTTTGGCTATTTTAGATCCTTTGTATTTTTCCTATAAATTTTTTTTTAACATCTTTATTGGGGTATAATTGCTTTACAATGGTGTGTTAGTTTCTGCTTTATAACAAAGTGAATCAGCTATACATATACATATGCTCCCATGTGTCCTATAAATTTTGAATCAGTCTTTCAGTCTGCATAAAAGCCTACTGGGATTTTATTTGGAATTGTGTTTATCTATAGGTTGTAGATCTATAGATCAATTTAGGAAGAATTTTCTTCTTAATATTGAGTCTTTTGATCTGTAAACTGTTATATCTTTCCATTTACTTAGGTCTTTAATCTTTTTGCAATGTTTCATAATTTTAAGTGTACAAGTCTTACACATATTAAGTTTATTTTCTATTTTTGATTATATTTTAAATAATATTTTTTAAAAATAAAAATGTCTTTATTTAGCCTTCAAGATATTTTTGCTAGATATAGAATTTGGAACTAACATTTTATTTTGTTTTGTTTCAATTCTGAAGGCATTGTTCCATATTTTTCTTTCCTCCATAGTTTCTGATGAGCAATCAATATTCATTTTTGTCATTGTTCCCCTGTATATAGTGTGTAATTTCATTTTCTCCTTTCAGGATTTTCTCTTTCTCTTTGATTTCCAGCGGTATCAGCATACTTTTCTTCATGTTTATTCTTCTTGGGGTTTGCTGAGCACCTTCAATATATAAATATAATTTTCTCCAAAATAGGAAAATTTTTGGTCACTATTACTCATAAGTTTTTATGCTCGCTGCTCTCTCTCTCTCTCTCCTCTCCTTCTGTAATGTCAAATACATGCATGTTTGACCCTACTGTGTTCCCATAAGTCCTTGAGATTCTGTTAATTTTTTCTCAATCTTTTATTCCTGTGTTCTTCATATTGGATACTTTCTTTTGATTGATATTCAAGTTCTCTGACTCTTTTCTCTATCATCTCAATTCTATTGTTAAGCTCATCCAGTATATTTTTAATTTCAGATATTTATCAATTCTGGAATTTCTCTACCTTTTCATTCATTATGGGCATATTTTCCTTAACTTCATTGATCAGAATTATAATACCTGCCTTAAAAATTCTTGTCTGCTAATTCCAACAACTGGATCACTTTAGGGTTTGTCTCCATTAATTGTCTTTTCTCCTGAAAATTACTTGCATTTTTCTGTTTCTTTGTATGTTGAGTATTTTGGATTGTATACTAGACATTGTGAATTTAAGTTGTATAGACTTTTGATTTTGTTGTATTTCTCCAAAGAGGGTTGTGATTTTGTTTTCTTAGGAGGCAAGTAACTTGTTGGACTCAAACTATGAACTCAGTCTCTTTGGCAATAGTTCAAATTACAGTTCACTTCTCATATCCTTAAATGCGTTTGTTGCAGTCTGTCTACCTATACAAATTTAAGGGTTAGGCAGATATTTGGGATGAATGTATACACAAAATTTGTGGCTCCCCCTCTGTGGTGTTCTCCTTTCTGGGGTTACACCCTCACTTTCCAGCAGCTATTTTGCCCCAAACTTTGTACTGTTTCTTTGGTCCAGAAAGTCTGTGGATTGTCTCTCAAGTTTTAGTCACCCTACAGAGTGCTGGTTGCAGCCTGTCATCAGACTTAATGCCATAAAAACGGGATACGCACCGCACCCTGTGCCATATGCTTCCTTTAGGTGTGAACTCCCCTCCTTAATCTGACTGCTTTTCTTCACACTGCAGTCTTTTAGATAATTGTGTGGTGGTGGTTGTTATTTTTATTGTTTTGTTTTTCATATTTTTTCCAGGATTTATTGTTATTATCTGTGGAAGGGTCAGGCTAGTAGGAGCCTATTCTGCGAAACTAAAAGTAGACTACCCAATGGTAGTGTTTAAAAAATCCATTTTACATTATTTTTTATGCTAGCAGATAGAATTATAATGGACTTCTGAAGATATGTGTGCTGTATCCTTGCTGAGTTTATAGTTCTAGTCACACTTTTGTAGATTCTTAGTGTGTTCTATATACACCATTGTTCTACATTTTGAACATACCATCATACTATTCCTTAACCTTTTAATGTCTAGAATTTTTAATAATGCCCCCTTTTTTATATTCCTGATAATGGTAATTTGTATCTTCTCTCACTTTATCTTGAAGAGTGTTGAACTTATATTATCCATAACAAGCTTTTAGGAATGTTGAAAATATTAGACCGCACCCTAGGAGGTGTCACCTTGGGCTAGGCAGTTCCCTGTGGCCAAGGGCAGTGTTCAGTTAGGGAAACAGCTGTGAGCTGTTAGCAGTTAATATTCCCAGCAACTGGGGGATGGGCACATTGGTCCAGAAGAAGAGATCTTGGCAGAGAACAGTATATTATCCACTTTGGAAGAGAAAACACATTTTGAGTGTGAGATAACTTTGAGCAAAAGCAGGGTGTTAAATAGCAAGATATTTGCAGAGACAATATTAAATTTGGCTTGGTGACGGCCAAGGGGCAGAGAGGTAAATGTGGAAAGGGCCCAAATCAATGCCCAGAAACTTGGGTTCCCTGGGCCCCTAGGCACCAAGGAAATTAATAATGTCTAACCTAGACACAATGGTAAGTCTGCCCAACTATCAACTTTGCTTTCTAATGCTCATGGTTATCTTGTGCTGCAGGGCACCTGGACTAATGGAAATGGATATTTATTTTTACTCAGTACATTATAAAATATTTCAAAACATGGGTCTTCAGTGAAAACTTAATAAAGGAAGCCTTTGGTGGTAAAAAGTTGGAGGTCTTTGGCCTGGAGCTTCAGGTGAAAGCCTTTTGGCTTAAAATCTGCAGCAGGAATATACTTCTAGGTTTCTGACCAAGTGGGTAATTCTAACGTACTCTCAAATCTTAAGTAAATTTGTTTTTGCATATTGTAGACAGGTTTTAAACAAAGAATTCTCTTCTCTTAAAAGAACAAAACACATTTGTAAAGTTTTCTTTTATTGATGTCATTGGAGTATCTACATGCAATTATAATACTTATCATTCACAGATCATCCAGAAGTGAGTGTGATACATGAATGTAGTTTCTTAACCATCTCCCCAAATTCCAACCACTGTTCCAAATGGAGGTGTGTAGTTCTTTTTTATCCTGGTGTTTCCTAGGAGCAGAGTTCGTTTCTGGTGTCCCACGTTTCCTCTTTAATTACTCAAAATTATTACCCTGCTTGCCTTCAGAATCTCTTCCCAAGAATATGTCTGAAACTCAAAGAACAAATGCTGGTTAACAAGAGGGTTATCCATTCGAGATCAATTTGCAGGCTTATCAGGAATCAAAACTCTAAACTCCAGGAGAATGCATTTTTTTAACATCTTTATTGGAGTATAATTGCTTTACAATGCTGTGTTAGTCTCTGCTTTATAACAAAGTGAATCAGTTATACATATATATATGTTGCCATATCTCTTCCCTCTTGCATCTCCCTCCCACCTACCCTCCCTGTCCCACCCTTCTAGGTGGTCACAAAGCACCGAGCTGATCTCCCTGTGCTATGCGGCTGCTTCACACTAGCTATCTATTTTACGTTTGGTAGCGTATATATATGTCCATGCCACTCTCTCACTTAGTCACAGCTTACCCTTCCCCCTCCCCATATCCTCAAGTCCATTCTCTAGTAGGTCTGTGTCTTTATTCCTGTCTTACCCATAGGTTCTTCATGACATTTTTTTCTTAAATTCCATATATATGTGTTAGCATATGGTATTTGTCTTTCTCTTTCTGACTTACTTCACTCTGTATGACAGACTCTAGGTCCATCCACCTCATTACAAATAGCTGAATTTTGTTTCTTTTTATGGCTGAGTAATATTCCATTGTATATATGTGCCACATCTTCTTTATCCATTCATCCGATGATGGACACTTAGGTTGTTTCCATCTCCGGGCTATTGTAAATAGAGCTGCAATGAACATTTTGGTACATGACTCTTTTTGAATTATGGTTTTCTCAGGGTATATGCCCAGTAGTGGGATTGCTGGGCCATATGGTAGTTCTATTTGTAGTTTTTTCGGGAACCTCCATACTGTTCTCCATAGTGGCTGTACCAATTCACATTCCCACCAGCAGTGCAAGAGGGATCCCTTTTCTCCACACCCTTTCCAGCATTTATTGTTTCTAGATTTTTTTGATGATGGCCATTCTCACTGGTGTGAGATGATATCTCATTGTAGTTTTGATTTGCATTTCTCTAATGATTAGTGATGTTGAGCATTCTTTCATGTGTTTATTGGCAGTCTGTATATCTTCTTTGGAGAAATGTCTATTTAGGTCTTCTGCCCACTTTTGGATTGGGTTGTTTGGTTTTTGTTATTGAGCTGCATGAGCTGCTTGTAAATTTTGGAGATTAATCCTTTGTCAGTTACTTCATTTGCAAATATTTTCTCCCATTCTGAGAGTTGTCTTTTGGTCCTGTTTATGGTTTCCTTTGCTGTGCAAAAGCTTTGCAGTTTCATTAGGTGCCATTTGTTTATTTGTTTTTATTTCCATTTCTCTAGGAGGTGGGTCAAAAAGGATCTTGCTGTGAGTTATGTCATAGAGTGTTCTGCCTATGTTTGCCTCTAAGAGTTTTATAGTGTCTGGCCTTACATTTAGGTCTTTAATCCACTTTGAGCTTATTTTTGTGTATGGTGTTAGGGAGTGATCTAATCTCATAGTTTTACATGTACCTGTCCAGTTTTCCCAGCACCACTTATTGAAGAGGCTGTCCTTTCTCCACTGTACATTCCTGCCTCCTTTATCAAAGGTAAGGTGACTATATGTGCATGGGTTTATCTCTGGGCTTTCTATCCTGTTCCATTGATCTATATTTCTGTTTTTGTGCCAGTATCATACTATCTTGATTACTGTAGCTTTGTAGTATAGTGTAAAGTCAGGGAGCCTGATTCCTCCAGGTCCGCTTTTCATTCTCAAGATTTCTTTGGCTATTTGGGGTCTTTGGTGTTTCCATACAAATTGTGAAAGTTTTTGTTCTAGTTCTGTGAAAAATGCGAGTGGTAGTTTGATAGGGATTGCATGGAATCTGTAGATTGCTTTGGGTAGTAGAGTCATTTTCACAATGTTGATTCTTCCAATCCAAGAACATGGTATATCTCTCCATCTGTTTGTATCATCTTTAATTTCTTTCATCAGTGTCTTATGATTTTCTGCATACAGGTCTTTTGTCTCCTTAGGTAGGTTTATTCCTAGATATTTTATTCTTTTTGTTGTAATGGTAAATGGGAGTGTTTTCTTGATTTCACTTTCAGATTTTTCATCATTAGTGTATAGGAATGCCAGAGATTTCTGTGCATTAATTTTGTGTCCTGCTACTTTACCAAATTCATGGATTAGCTCTAGTAGTTTTCTGGTAGCATCATTAGGATTCTCTGTATAGTATCATGTCATCTGCAAATAGTGACAGCTTTCCTTCTTCTTTTCGGATTTGGATTCCTTTTATTTCCTTTTCTTCTCTGATTGCTATGGCTAAAACTTCCAAAACTATGTTGAATAAGAGCGGTGAGAGTTGGCAACCTTGTCTTGTTACTGATCTTAGTGGAAATGCTTTCAGTTTTTCACCATTGAGGACAATGTTGGCTGTGGGCTTGTCATATATGGCCTTTATCATGTTGAGGAAAGTTCCCTCTATGCCTACTTTCTGCAGGGTTTTTATCATAATTGGGTGTTGAATGTTGTCAAAAGCTTTTTCTGCATCTATTGAGATGACCGTATGGTTTTTCTCCTTCAATTTGTTAATATGGTGTATCACATTGATTGACTTGCATATATTGAAGAATCCTTGCATTCCTGGAATAAACCCCACTTGATCATGTTGTATGATTCTTTTAATGTGCTGTTGGATTCTGTTTGCTAGTATTTTGTTGAGGATTTTTGCATCTATGTTCATCAGTGATATTGGCCTGTCATTTTCTTTCTTTGTGACATCCTTGTCTGGTTTTGGTATCAGCGTGATGGTGGCTTCCTAGAATGAGTTTTGGAGCGTTCCTCCCTCTGCTATATTTTGGAAGAGTTTGAGAGGGATAGGTGTTAGCTCTTCTCTAAATGTTTGATAGAATTCGCCTGTGAAGCCATCTGGTCCTGGGCTTTTGTTTGTTGGAAGATTTTTAATCACAGTTTCAATTTCAGTGCTTGTGATTGGTCTGTTCATGTTTTCTATTTCTTCCTGGTTCAGTCTCAGAAGGTTGTGCTTTTGTAAGAATTTGTCCATTTCTTCCAGGTGGTCCATTTTATTGGCATAGAGTTGCTTGTAGTAATCTCTCATGATCCTTTGTATTTCTGCAGTGTCAGTTGTTACTTCTCCTTTTTCATTTCTAATTCTATCGATTTGAGTCTTCCAGGAGAATGCAGTTTTAATTAGCTGATGAATGTGATTTCTTATAGATGCTCAAAATCTAAACCCCAAATCTCTCCAAAGCAGCCCTTGCATCTCCTTGCCTACTGGCTACTCCACCTTGGTTGAGCTGCCTTCAGAATTGCCACATAAAAAGAAGAATCAAACTCACCGTCTTCTCCCTTCTGCATTCCCAATTTCTCTCCTCCTCCATTTCTCAATTTTGTTCATCCCCCATCCGACCATCTTCAAGTCTCAGTGTCATCTGGCTTTCCTTCTGCATTGCTTTTCATATTCAGTCATTCACACAGCCATGATGGTTCTACCAAAATCACACAGTCATTTTTCTATTCTTTCATGTGTGCTCCCACCTCCTTGGAGCACACTCTCATCACCAAGACCCAGAGGCTGCATTAGCCTCCTGACCTTCTTTCTTAAAGATGTCTGTTCTTCGGTCCTTCCAGCATGGTGACAAAATATTAATTTTCTAAGTCATGTCACTCCCATGCTTTATGTTCTTTAATAAGGTGTATTTCCTTACAGTCCTCAGTCTTCTGGGTGCAACAAACTTTCTAATCTTGTCTCTCGCCCTCCTTCCACTTTATACAGCCCACCTAGTTTTGTCCACCTTCTACACAGGTTGTATACTTCCCTGTTTTGTTCGGCCTTCCCTTGTACAAGAATTCCCCCTCCCATATGAGAGGAGGGCTCCACTGCTCTCCTGCAAAAGATTTTTCCAGTTTTCAACCCCTGGCTAATCTCCTCTTTTCTCCACGGCCTCTCTGGTTCTACTCTCTCTCTCCTCTGAACATCTAGAATTCTGATTCTCTGTCTACTTAGTATTTAAGTATATATTACTTAATTTTGTTAGTTCCACTTTCTTAGTGTACAGGGTTTAAAATATTATATTAGACATATCTGTGAACCTGTGTCTCCCTTCAACTGAAGGTGGATCCCAGGCTGATTCTTTTCTTTTGTGGAACACGTAGGAGAAGCTGAGAAAGGGAAAAACTCTGCCTACCCAAGGTCTGTGGGCTGGGAGTGTAGGTTGCAGAATCCTAGGAGAGAGGGTCAGGGAGGCGAGGAAGAGAACCGGGGTGAGGACAGGTGGAATTGCTGGTCTGAGAGTTTTGGTGAAAGTGAAATAGGGTTTGAGGGAGGGTTTTGGCAATTAAGTCTTGCTGTGTGCAGCATGGAACAAAATTCCCTTTACATCTCCTCAAGAGACCTTCAGTAAAGACTTATAGTACTTTTTACTGAAGATTGTTTCAGATGTTTTCTCATGAAGTCATATTCTGTTTCCTTTTTATGTGTGCTATGGACTGAATATGTCCTCCTCAAATTCATTATGTTGAAGCCCTAATCTCCAGTGTGATTATTTAGAGATGGGGTCCTTGGGAAGTAATTAGGGTTAGATGAGGTCATGAGGGCAGAGCACCCATGTTGGGATTAGTGGCTTTATAAGAAGAGGAAGAGTGAGAGATTGCTCGCTCTCTACCATGTGAGGACTCAGAGGGAAGACTGTCATTTGCAAACCAGGAAGATGGCCCTTACTAGGAACTGAATCAGCCAACACTTTGATCTTGGACTTCTGGCCACAAAAACTATGAGAAACACAACTGTCTGTTGTGTAAGCCACCCAGTCTGTGGTATTTTGTTATGGCAGCATGAACAGACTAATAAAATGTGACACTGTGCTGTTATAGGCTTTCAGGTGAGGACAAGAAGGGCTAACTCTGTACACAGACACACACACACACACACACATTCTCATCCAGTTTGTAAGTTCTTTTGGAACAATATCTTTTATTTCTCAGTATCTCATACAATGCCAAGCAATACCGTGACTACAAGAGTCCCCCTTGCTACCCTGACTTGTTGGTTTGTCTTTGGTAATCCCGGACCTTTGTGCCCCTCTTCACCCAGTTCCAATAGATCTGTCATGGTCTTCACGGGGTCTCCCAATGAAGTGCGTGGGTCCCAGTGACTATGCAAGGAGACACATCAGGGTTTGGGAAGAAAAGAAAATGAAAACAGATACATATATGCACACACACTAAATCATCCTTTAGAATTTTAATTTTGGGTGTATTTTATAATGTACATGCAAAGCAGAATAGGCATATAATGAAAACTTCTTGGTAATTACAATATTAGACTTGAAATCTCCTTTGAGAGGATGTAGTTCAGGATTCCCATTCCTGGATTTACTTCAGGGAGCTGGTCACTTTAGAAATACAGATGCCTATGGCCCATCTCAGTCCTGCTGCCTCAGCCTGGGGTGAGTGTTAGGAACAGGAATATGAAGTTTAATAAACTCCCTAGTTCATCCCGAAGCAACCCCCTCATGGCTCTGTTTCCCACTGAAATCTGACACCCTCATTTTCCTGAAGAGAAAAGTGACTCTTGAAGAAATAAAATGACTTGCTGAGGACACAGCCGATTAGTAGCAGAGTCTAGACCCATGTCTTCTGTCTTCTAATCCTGTGCTTGTTCCGTCTCACATAAAATGTGGTTCATTTTCAAGCTATAGGCATAGTTTCCTAGCATTTCCCAGACTCTCCCTTCTCCCATTCTATCACTCTGGATACTTCCCAGGGGTTTATTATTTGTGGAAAGATATCCAGAGTGATGTCATTAATATCATTGCTCGCAGACTCATGCACAAACCGAGAAAGTTCAAGCTGAAGCATGTTATGTTGCACAAATGACTTAGTTTCCAGATGGAACTCACAGGGGGCAAATTTTAAACCTACTAAGTCATGATGATTGGGATTAGAAAATATAAAAGCATGTGAGCTTTTGTAGATGTAAGAAACACAAAGGGAGGACCTCTAGCAAACCTATTGTCAGCATAGGTGGACTAGATACATAGTTGTCCTAGCAGTTAAATAGAATTTAGAGGAGGGAACAGGTTTGGGGAGTTTGCTGATACATTAGTTATCTATTTCTGTAGAACAAATTACCTCGAAATTTAGTGGCTTTAAACACCACACATTTTATTGTCTCATAGTTTCTGTGGGTCACCGGTTGGGCACTGCTTAGGTAAGTGCCTCAGACTCAGTGTCTCTCACAGCTGCTAGCAAGGTGATGGCTGGGGTTGCAGTCTCCGCTGAAGACTTCCAAACTCACCCATGTGAGTGTTAGCAAAATTTAGTTCATCCAGGGCTGCTGGACTGAGGGCCTTAGATCCTTAATGGCTGTTGACCTGAGACCTCCATCAGGTGCTTGCCACGAGGCCTCTCATAGGGCAGCTCAGAACATTGCGGCTGGCTTCCAGCAGCTGGAGCAAGCTGGAGAGCCAGAAAAGGTAAATAAGATGGAATCCAGAGTCTTTTTGTAATTTAATATTGGAAATTATGTCCCATAAGCCCCACTCAGTAGGTCCAGCCCACACTCAAGGGGAGGGGATCACCCAAGGGTGTGAGTACCAAGAGGTGGGGTTCGTTGGGGGCCATCTTGAAGGCTGCCCACCACGCCTGTGGGAGGACTAGGTGGAGATCCCCAGCAGGAACATGGACATCTGAATTTGAAGCTCTAGGGAGATATCTGGGCTGCAGATACAGATCTGGGAGTTAGAAGCATTTTATGAGCAGGAGGTGAAATCATGGGAATAGATAAAGTCAGCCAAGAAGAACATTTTTTTTTAAGGTATCCAGTAATTACTAGTATCCACAAATTGTTGACTTCTTAGAGAAACTTCATACTGAAAGTAAAAACAAAAACATGTAGGAAAAGATAAATGTCACTAACCAAAGCTACTTGTCACTCCTAATGTGATTAAAACTTTCAGATTGGCCATGAAAATTTGGGTTAGGGCATTTGGCATTTCCTGTTAGGATTAGAATATTATTAAGATTCTGAGGAAAAGCTCATTCCCCACAAAAATTCCATAACATAGGTGACTAAATGAAACCTGGAAAGTCTCCTGATATAGAAAACTAGTCTAGCTTGTTCTCCATCAGTTTTAAATTACAGATCTGATGGATCTCAGAGTTTCCAAGTTTGGGGTGGTGAATATTATGAATATGATTAATTGTAATTTAAAGGCCTACTCCCACACTCCCACGATACACCTCCTGTTCATAAACACCCAGCCCAGGGCGTGTCACAGAAGCATTGGAGAGCTAGAACTATGTCATAGTGAAGGATGGGGAAACACCTCATATGACCCCTTTGGCCCTTGATCTTTCTTCCCTCTGTGCCTTTGCCTCATGCTCATCGCTTCCTCCTGGAATGTTCTACCCAGACTGTTCTATGCAGCCAAATCCTACTGTCCCTTCAAGGCTCTGCTCAAATTCCATCTCTTCCATTAAGGCTTCCTGACTGGACCATCCCACGTCCCTCCTCTCTGGACTCCTGTTGTGGTGCCGCTCACTTTTGGATACTGATGGCCAGGGACATTTTCTGTGCTTGCTTTTATCTTATTCATCAGGGGTTGGCAAACTATGGCCTGTGCGGCAAATCTGCCCCCACTGTCTGTTTTTATGCAGGCCCGCAGGCTAAGAATGGTTATTGCATTTTCAAATTGTTGAAGAATAGTAATATTTTGTTACATGTGAAAATTATATGAAATTCAAATTCAATGTCTGTAAAGTTTTATTTTGGTCAATAAAATGCTTGCAGAAATTTGCTTTCTTTTGCCTCTCGGCCCACAAAACCTAAAATATTTAGTCTCTGTCACTTTATAGGAAGTTTGTTGACCCCTGCTACAGGCACTCAGTTCCTCCCTCCTGAGAGAGGGTGTTGCCCTTCAGGGAGGTTACCATTCTGACACTTTCTGGTTGCTTCTGCCGGGTCTACCGTGGTCTGGAGCACAGAGCTGGTGTTTGGTAAATGCTGTTGAATGGAGCTGAGAGGGAATGTGTTTTTAATTTGCGTTGGATACAATGTTATGTCCTTTCTTGCTATCCAGGCCTTTTCTTTATTCCCCTCTGCTGTTGGGTTGGTATCTGTTATGTCTGGTAGAAAAAATGACAGGGAATACCAGGGTGGGTCACAGAACTCATGGAAAACACAAATGAAGTGAGGTCTGGGAACCAGAGCTTTTGTTTTGGGTGGAGAGGAACTGTTTGCTTTGGGGGATTGAGGTAATGAAAGTTATTTCAATAACATAATTTAACAGTTGTACATGCTTTCTGCCAGACGTACAGCTAGGCAAACCTCGCCCAAGGACCCCAACTGCAAAATGCAAAGGTTAAACACTGAATGAGTTCCCCTAACTGTTCAGCAGAACACAAAACTATACACCTTGGTTACACTATGTAAAATATACCATATGGTCAGAGACTGGAGGGACACTGAAAAAATACGAATCGTTGTGTTAGGGTGGCAGGATTATGGGAAAATACTTAAAAAAAACCTTTAGTCGCTAAAATATTTCTATAATAAACAAACCTTCTGAAAATGATTAAAATGAAAAAACTTCTTTTAAAAAATTTATTCTTTTTTTACTGAAGCATAGTTGATTTACAAATTATGTTAGTTTCAGGTATACAATTAAAATGAAAAATTCTATTCCTTCTCTGCATGTAAAAATTCTTACCTTTTTCTCTTTTTCACCTTTCCCCCTCACAAAAACAGAATTTTGCAGTGAAGTGGGAATTTCTTAGGATCCTGAGCATGAATACAGACACAAACATGTACAAATTTTCCCTAAAAGAAATATATATTTATGTCATTTTAGACTGTTCTCCATTAAACCTTAATCTCACTAAAATATTAAATGGGAAGAACATTACTAACCTCTCACTTAACACAGTACCTGCACAACCAAGGCTTAATCAATGGTAATTGTAACTGTAAGGCCCTCTTCCAATGCCCTAGACCTTGTGATTCTTCTAGGCAGAAATGGAATCTCCTTCATGGTTGAATCCTGAGTTTCTGACACAGTGTCTGGCACATAGTGCCTGGCTTTCAATTAAAATGTTTAAGTGAATAAAGAAACTAAGCAATAATTTTTAAAAAGGGAGGGAACATATGTGGAGGTACTCTGCTAGCAAAAAGGCAACTTAATTCTTTTTTTAAAAAAAATTAATTATTTTTTATTGAAGTATAGTTGATTTCCAATGTTGTCTTAATTACTGCTGTATAGCAAAGTGACTCAGTTATACATATACATTCTTTTTCATATTCTGTTTTTTACATCTATGTACTGTTTATTTATATAATTATGTCTTCATTGTATTTAATATCTTTTTTCTTTTCCTTTTTTTAAGCATATTTATTGGAGTATAATTGCTTTACAATGGTGTGTTAGTTTCTGCTTTATAACAAAGTGAATCAGCTATACATATACATATATCCCCATATCTCCTCCCTCCTGCATCTCCCTCCACCCTCCCTATCCCACCCATCTAGGTGGTCACAAAGCACTGAGCTGATCTCCTTGTGCTATGGGGCTTCTTCCCACTAGCTAGCTATTTTACATTTGGTAGTGTATATATGTCCATGCCACTCTCTCACTTCATCCCAGCTTACTCTTCCCCCTCCCCATGTCCTCAAGTTCATTCTCTATGTCTGCATCTTTATTCCTGTCCTGCCCCTAGGTTCTTCAGAACTATTTTTTTTTTTTTTAGATTCCATATGTATGTGTTAGCATACAGTATTTGTTTTTCCCTTTCTGACTTACTTCACTCTGTATGACAGACTCTAGGTCCATCCACCTCACTACAAATAACTCAATTTTGTTTCATTTTATGGCTAATATTCCATTGTATATATGTGCCACATCTTCTTTATCCATTCGTCTGTTGTTGGACGCTTAGTTTGCTTCCATGTCCTTGTAAATAGAGCTGGAATGAACACTGTGGTACATGACTCCTTTTGAACTATGGTTTTCTCAGGGTGTATGCCAGGTAATGGGATTGCTGGGTTGTATGGAAGTTCTATTTTTAGTTTTTTAAGGAACCTCCAACTGTTCTCCATAGTGGCTGTATCAATTTACATTCCCACCAACAGTGCAAGAGGGTTCCCTTTTTCTCCACACCCTCTCCAGCATTTATTCTTTGTAGATTTTTTGATGATGGCCATTCTAACTGCTGTGAGGTGATATCTCATGGTAGTTTTGATTTGCATTTCTCTAATGATTAGTGATGTTGAGCATTCTTTCATGGGTTTGTTGGCAACCTGTATATCTTCTTTGGGGAAATGTCTATTTAGGTCTTCTGCTCATTTTTGGATTGGGTTGTTTGTTTTGATATTGAGCTGCATGAGCTGCTTGTGAATTTTGGAGATTAATCATTTGTTAGTTGCTTCGTTTGCAAACATTTTCTCCCATTCTTGAGAGTTGTCTTCTCGTCTTGTCTATGTTTTCCTTTGCAGTTCAAAAGCTTTTGTTTCATTAGTTCCCATTTGTTTATTTTTGTTTTTATTTCCATTTCTCTGGGAGGTGGGTCAAAAAGGACCTTGCTGTGATTTATGTCACAGAGTGTCCTGCCTATGTTTTCCTCTAAGAGTTTTATAGTGTCTGGCTTTACATTTAGGTCTTTAATCCATTTTGAGTTTATTTTTGTGTATGCTGTTAGGGAGTGTTCTAATTTCATTCTTTTACATGCAGCTGTCCAATTTTCCCAGCACCACTTATTGAAGACACTGTCTTTTCTCCACTGTATATTCTTGCCTCTTTTATCAGAAATAAGATGACCATATGTGTGTGGATTTATCTCTGAGCTTTCTATCCTGTTCCATTGATCTATATTTCTGTTTTTGTGCCAGTATCATACTGTCTTGATTACTGTAGCTTTGTAGTATAGTCTGTAGTCAGGGAGCCTGATTCCTCCAGCTCCATTTTTCTTTCTCAAGATTGTTTTGGCTATTTGGGGTCTTTTGTGTTTCCATACAAATTGTGCAATTTTTTTGTTCTAGTTCTGTGAAAAATGCCATTGGTAGTTTGATAGAGATTGCACTGAATCTGTAGATTGCTTTGGGTAGTATAGTCATTTTCACAATTTTGATTCTTCCAATCCCAGAACATCGTATACCTCTCCATCTGTTTGTATCATCTTTAATTTCTTTCATCAGTGTCTTATAGTTTTCTGCATACAGGTGTTTTGTCTCCTTAAGTACGTTTATTCCTAGGTATTTTATTCTTTCTGCTGCAATGGTAAATGGGAGTGTTTCCTTAATTTCTCTTTCAGATTTTCATCATTAGTCTATAGGAATGCAAGAGATTTCTGTGCATTAATTATTTATCCTGCTACTTTACCAAATTCATTGGTTAGCTCTAGTAGTTTTCTGGTAGCATCATTAGGATTCTCTATGTATAGTATCATGTCATCTGCCAACAGTGACAGCTTTACTTCTTCTTTTCTGATTTGGATTCCTTTTATTTCTTTTTCTTCTCTGATTGCTGTGGCTAAAACTTCCAAAACTATGTTGAATAAGAGTGGTGAGAGTGGACAACCCTGTCTTTTCCGTGATCTTAGGGGAAATGGTTTCAGTTTTTCACCATTGAGAATGATGTTGGCTGTGGGTTTGTCATATACGGCCTTTATTATGTTGAGGTTAGTTCCCTCTATGCCTACTTTCTGGAGGGTTTTTATCATAAATGGGTGTTGAATTTTGTCAAAAGCTTTTTCTGCATCTATTGAGATAATCATATGGTTTTTCGCCTTCAATTTGTTAATATGGTTTATCACATTGATTGCTTTCAGTATGTTGAAGAATCCTTGCATTCCTGGAATAAACCCCACTTGATCATGGTGTATGATCCTTTTAATGTGCTGTTGGATTCTGTTTGCTAGTATTTTGTTGAGGATTTTTGCATCTTGTTCATCAGTGATATTGGCCTGTGGTTTTCTCTCTTTGTGACATCTTTGTCTGGTTTTAGTATCAGGGTGATGGTGGCCTTGTAGAATGAGTTTGGGAGTGCTCCTCCCTCTGCTATATTTTGGAAGATTTTGAGAAGGATAGGTGTTAGCTCTTCTCTAAATGTTTGATAGAATTCACCTGTGAAGCCATCTGGCCTTTGGGTTTTGTTTGTTGGAAGATTTTTAATTACAGTCTCAATTTCAGTGCTTGTGATTGGTCTGTTTATATTTTCTATTTCTTCCTGGTTTAGTCTCAGAAGGTTGTGCTCTTCTAAGAATTTGTCCATTTCTTCCAGGTTGTCCATTTTATTTGCATATAGTTATTTGTAGTAATCTCTAATCGTCCCTTGTATTTCTGCAGTGTCAGTTGTAACTTCTACTTTTTCATTTCTAATTCTATTGCTTTGAGTCTCCTCCCTTTTTTTCTTGATGAGTCTGGCTAATGGTTTATCAATTTTGTTATCTTCTCAAAGAACCAGCTTTTAGTTTTATTGATCTTTGCAATTGTTTCCCACTTTTCTTTTTCATTTATTTCTGATCTGATCTTTCTGATATCTTTCCTTCTGCTAACTTTGGGGTTTTTTTGTTCTTGTTTCTCTAATTGCTTTCAGTGTAATCCTATGCTGTTTATTTGAGATGTTTCTTGTTTCTTGAGGTAGGATTGTATTGCTATAAACTTCCTTCTTAGAACTGCTTTTGCTGCATCACATCGGTTTGGGGTTGTTCTGTGTTCATTGTTATTTGTTTCTAGGTATTTTTTTATTTCCTTTTTGATTCCTTAAGTGATCTCTTGGTTATTTAGTAGTGTATTGTTTAACCTCCACGTGTCTGTATTTTTTACGGATTTTTTCCTGTAATTGATACCTAGTCTTATAGAATTGTGGTCGGAAAAGATACTTGATGCAATTTCAATTTTCTTAAATTTACCAAGGCTTGATTTGTGACCCAAGATATGATCTACACTGAAGAATGTTCCATGAGTACTTGAGAAGAAAGTGTATTCTGTTGTTTTGGGATGGAATGTTCTATATATATCAATTAAGTCCATCTTGTTTAAGGTATCATTTAAAGCTTGTGTTTCCTTATTTATTTTCATTTTGGATGATCTGTCCATTGGTGAAAGTGGGCTGTTAAAATCCCCTAGTACGACTGGGTTACTGTCGATTTCCCGTTTTATGGCTGTTAGCATTTGCCTTATGTATTGAGGTGCTCCTATGTTTGGTGCATAAATGTTTACAATTTATATGCCTTCTTCTTGGATTGATCCCTTGATCATTATGCAATGCCCTTCTTTGCCTCTTGTAATGGTCTTTATTTTAAAGGCTATTTTGTCTGATATGAGAATTGCTACTCCAGCTTTCTTTTTATTTCCATTTCCATGGAATATCTTTTCCATCCCCTCACTTTCAGTCTGTATGTGTCCCTAGGTCTGAAGTGGGTCTCTTGTAGACAGCATATATATGGGTCTCGTTTTTCTATCCATTCAGCCAGTCTAAGTCTTGGTTGGAACATTTAATCCATTTACTTTTAAGGTAGTTATTGATATATATGTTCCTATTACCATTTTCTTAATTGTTTTGGGTTTGTTATTATAGATCTTTTCCTTCTCTTGTGTCTCCTGCCTAGAGAAGTTCCTTTAGCATTTGTTGTAAAGCTGGTTTGGTGGTGCTGAATTCTCTTAGCTTTTGCTTGTCTGTAATGGTTTTAATTTCTCCATCGAATGTGAATGAGATCCTTGCTGGGTAGAGTCATCTTGGTTGTAGGTTTTTCCCTTTCATCACTTTAAATATGTCCTGCCACTCCCTTCTGGCTTGCAGAGTTTCTGCTGAAAGATCTGTTGTTAAATTTATGGGAGTTCCCCTGTATGTTATTTGTTGTTTTTCCCTTTCTGCTCTTAATATTTTTTCTCTGTATTTAATTCTTGATAGTTTGATTAACATGTGTCTTGGTGTGTTTCTCCTTGGTTTTATCCTGTATGGGACTCTCTGCACTTCCTGGGCTTGATTGACTATTTCCTTTCCCATATTAGGGAAGTTTTCAACTATAATCTCTTCAAATATTTTCTCAGTCCCTTTCTTTTTCTCTTATTCTTCTGGGAGCCCTATAATTCGAATGTTGGTGCACTTAATGTTGTCCCTGAGGTCTCTGAGACTGTCCTCAATTCTTTTCATTCTTTTTTATTTATTCTGCTCTGTGGTAGTTATTTCCACTATTTTATCTTCCAGTTCACTTCTCCGTTCTTTTGCCTCAGTTATTCTGCTATTCATTCCTTCTAGAGAATTCTTAATTTCATTTATTGTGTTGTTCATCATTGCTTGTTTCATCCTTAGTTCTTCTAGGTCCTTGTTAAATGTTTCTTGTGTTTTCTCCATTCTATTTCCAAGATTTTGGATGATCTTTACTATCATTACTCTGAATTGTTTTTCAGGTAGACTGCCTATTTCCTCCTCATTGGTTTGGTTTGGTGGGTTTTTACCTTGCTCTTTCATCTGCTGTGTGTTTCTCTGTCTTCTCCATTTCCTTCACTTACTGTGCTTAGGGTCTTCTTTTTGCAGGGTGCAGGTTCGTAGTTCCCATTGTTTTTTGAGGTCTGCCCCCAGTGGCTAAGGTTGGTTCACTGCATTGTGTAAACTTCCTGGTGGAGGGGACTGGTGCCTGTCTTCTGGTGGATGAGGCTGGATCTTGTCTTTCTCGTGGGCCAGACCGTGTCTGGTGGTGTGTTTTTTGGGTGTCTGTGACCTTACTATGACTTTAGGCAGCCTCTCTGCTAGTGGGTGGGGTTTTGTTTCTGTCTTGCTACTTTTTGGCATAGGGTGTCCAGAACTGTAGCTTGCTGCTCGTTGAGTGGAGCTTGGTCTTAGCATTGAGATGGATATCTCTGGGAGAGTTTTCGCTGTGTGATATTACATGGAGCTGCTAGGTCTCTGGTGGACCAATGTCCTGAACTCAGCTCTTCCACATCAGAGGCACAGGCCTGACACTGGCCAGATCATGAAAACCCTGTCAGCTACGCAGCTCAGAAGAAAAGGGAGAAAAAAAAGAAAGAAAGAAAAATAATAAAAATTAAATATTGTTATTAAAATAAAAAAATATTAAAAATTTAAAAAATCAAATGGTAATTTGAAGAAAGAAAGTAGAGAGCAACCAAACCAACAAACAAACCCACCAATGATAAGAAGTGCTAAAATATATACTAAAAAAGCAAAAAAACAAAACAAAACGGACAGGCAGAACCGTAGGAGAAATGGTAAAAGCAAAGCTATACAGACAAAATCATGCAAAGACACATATAGATACACACTCACAAAAAGAGAAAAAGGAAAAAATATGTATATATTAAAAAAAGAAAAGGAACAGAGCAACGAAGTCAATAAACAAATCTACCGATAATAGCCTCTAAATACTAAACTAAGATAAACAAAAAACAGAAACAAATTAGATGCAGAAAAAAGCAAACCCCAAGTCTACAGATGCTCCCAAAGTCCACCGCCTCAATTTTGGGATGACTCATCGTCTATTCAGGTATTCCAGAGATGCAGGGTACGTCAAGTTGGTTGTGGAGATTTAATCCACTGCAGTGTACGTCAAGTTGGTTGTGGAGATTTAATCCACTGCTCCTGAGGCTGCATGGAGAGATTTCCCTCTCTTCTTTGTTCGCACAGCTCCTGGGGTTCAGCTTTGGATTTGGCCCTGCCTCTTCATGTACGTCTCCTGAGGGCGTCTGTTCCCTTTTGGAAAGTCTGAGGTCTTCTGCCAGTGTTCAGTAGGTGTTCTGTAGGAGTTGTTCCACATGTAGATGTATTTCTGATGTATTTGTGGGGAGAAAGATGATCTCCACGTCTTACACCTCTGCCATCTTGAAAGTCTCACCATATTCTTTTCCTTTATGGTTTCACAGGATGTTGAATATAGTTCCCTGTGCTCTACAGTGGGACCTTGTTTATCCATTCTATATATGCCAGTTTGCATCTGCTAGTCCCAAACTCCCAATCCATCCCTCTCCCACCTCCCTCCCCCTTGGCAACCGCCAGTCTATTCTCTATGTCTGTGATTATAGTTTTGTTTCATAGATAGGAGAAGGCAACTTAATTCTACCTTTAATTCTTTTTCAAAGCCAAGTCCCTTTCATTCATATCACATCCCAAGAGGGAGTGATGGACACAGAAGCACAACCAGGCAATGTAACACACTAGGGCTCTGTCTATGGCTGGAGAGGTTTAGGTCTTTCCTTAACACACAGAGTGATAAGGAAGACTGGGGCGAGGTTTTAAAGTTGCCATCATATCACCATCTTGAAAGGAAGTTAATGCATTTATCTGTTCATTCAACAAATATTCTTTGAGCTCCTGTTATTCACAAGGAATTCTTCTATGTGTTGGGGATGTGAGAGGGGCTAGAAACTGAAGCAGAGAGGCAGAGAAGTTGACTACAGCAGCTTTTATGATCCCTTTGTTTCCTGGGAGATCTTAGTGACTGCAGCATAGAATAAATGGAGCTCTCAAATAGGATGCAATGTAGGTTCGGATTGCAATGAAGCTCCAGGGGTGAAACCTTAGCTTCCCAGAAGACACCAGGGAAGTGTTATGGATACAGGGAATGGCTCCAGTGTACTGCAAACCAAGATCTTGAGTGAGATTTTATGGCAGATGGATGAGGTGATGAAATGAAAAGTACTTTTAACTTGTTGTCAAAAGCATGGTTTTGAATCCAGCCCTGACTCCAGTTCTAGTTCTATGAATTTAAACAAGTTTCTCAGTGTTTCCAAATGTGAGTTTATAAATCTATAAAACTGAGACAGAAATATTTTCCCTTATAAGTTTGTATTAGTTATCTATTCCTGTGTACCAGACTATCCTAATAATTAAGTGGCTTAAAACTATAGTGATACTGTATATTTATTCTGTGAATTCGCTGGGCAATTTTTCTGCTGATATGCTAGGATCACACATGTGGCGGCATTTAGTTGGTGGCTTGGTGAGGGTCTCAGAGTAGCTGGGACATACTTTTTCATCCTGAACTTCTGCAAGCCATGGCCATTTCAGGGCAGCATCTAAGAAGGTGAAGGAGGAAGCTGCAAGGTCTCTTAAGGCCTAGCCTTGGAAGTCACACAATGTCACTTCTATCACATTTCTATTGGTCACAGGAAGCCACAAGCTCAGATTCAAAAGGTTGGGAAGTAGACTCCAGTTCTTGATGAAAGATGATAAGAAATACTTTGGCCTTATTTTTCAACCTCCTATAAAGTGCTGGTGAGGATTAAATGAGATTATCTATGTGAGGGTATTGTTTTTCTGCTATACGTATGTATGGTTTTTGGTAGTGTCATATATGCATTATACTTTTGTAACTGCAAAATTCTATAACACTCAGTCAAAAGCTAGTTTTTGATGATATAGCTGGTTGTATTATAAATGATCTATTTACCACCATCAATGGAGGGAATTAGGACTACATGAGAGTCAAGTTAACTCATTTCATAAAGAAATGTTTTAGTTTGTGGTGAATGGCTTAGTATCTGATTTTAGAGTATGCTTCTTATGCTCTTGGAAATGGTTTATCTCAATAAATTATAAATATCTTCAAAAGTTCTTGAGATGGTATAGGGAACACATGGACATTTTTTTGTGTGTGTGTATCTGACAAACATATATGCTCCCGGTTTTTGGTAATAGTATTTCAATCATTCTTTATAGAGTAACCCCTTTCCCATGACATGCATTCTTATTGGGACCATCCATCAGGATGCTCCATCATTCTCTGGCCAGGACTGGGGGCAGCTTCCTTATGCTAGCTAGGCCAGTTGGACCCTAGCCTTTGAATCTGAACCCTGAGTGGGGTGGCAGAAGGACCAAATGATTGGAATCAATTCACCCAAATAGTATCACCCTGAAGAAGGTCTCCATGTATTTCTGCTGCCTCTACCCAGACCTGCCTGCGCTAGTCCCCATATAATTCCAACGTCAGGGTCAATGAGCCCTCTTATAACCTGATAATACTTGAAGCAGTTTTTTTGCTTAAATTGTGTAGAGTTAGTTTTCTTGCTTGTAGATAGAGAACCCTGCTGACACATGTATTTATTCAGGGGATATAAAGTGATGAGAATGGTCTTGAAGCTAAAGTATCAGAAGATTCCAACTGATAAAACAACAGCCAACAAACTAGTTATGTTTTGTAACAGTTTTTAGGACACTGTACACATTTCCTTGAATAAGGAATGTGACCTTGGCCTTAAGGATCCATAATCCATCTAGGAAGAATAAGTACCGTGATTAAAAAAATAGTTTAGCACAACAATATAATAAATATGCCAATTATCAGTGCCCAGCATAATGCTTGGCACATAGTAAGCACACTACAATTGTGTATTACAATTAATAAATTATTAAATGAATGATTCAGGTAATAAGTACAATGAAGTTTGAACAAGAGAGAGATATCATGAGCAAGAAGTCCTCACGAACAAGGAGGGATTTGAGCAGATTCTCTTAGGATGGGTGGAGTTTTTTGAAATGAAGAGGAGAAATAAGGGAATTCTAGCCGCATGGACTTATTTTGCAAGGAGTATAAGTTTAAAGAGAGGTGGCTCCTGAATCATCTGACATCAAGAAAATCTTATTGCAAATACATAATTTTCTTTATTTGCTACTGAGTTTTGGTACTGGTAGCACACTGCTCTAATATGTGTCGATTGCCTAGATAATGGGTGTATTTCTTACATATTTGAAAGAAATCTCTTTCAGTAGTTATGTTTTCAACCCCTTCTCGCTCCAACACTATAGTTAAACCATGAGACTTATTGCCCAAAGAGGGGAATATATGGCCTAGGACTCCCACGCAATATGAAGAGGAACTAGAAAGTCTCTCCTCTACTCGAGGAAGGGGTCAAGGAGAAAAAAGGAGAAAAAAAAGGGCCAAGGCCTGAAGCAAGCCTTTAATCTAAATCTCCTTTAGAGGTGAAACCCTGGAAGGCAGTTTAGGGTAAGGTTAGGAGGTAATAGAGATGTTCAGAAATGTTGGAAGGGGGGACTTGCAGGGCACCAGTGTTCACTCTTTGCTTCGTGGGCAAAAGCCTTAGAAAAGCCCTATGTTCAGCTGCTGCTGTCCAACACGTCACTGAGGGAGGACTCTAAGAGAGAGTACAGAGTGTCTCACATGCTGCTGGAGTGTAGAGAAAGCAGGCAGTTTCCAGATTCCCCAGAGGGTGCAGAACTTTCCAGAAAACTGGTGGGCAGGGCAAGGCCTTTGTGGATCTCCAACAAAGCCCTGCTTCTCCTGAGCCATGGTCCCTCTGCCCAGATTCTTTTCCCAGTCTGAACACCACCCTTACCTCTCCCTACCTGGGGAGCTTTTAAAAATGCCTGTGTCAAGGCTCCACTCGAGACTATTTAAATCAGAACCTCCAGGGATTGAGTCCTGGTGTCAGATCTGTTTTTCAAGTTCCCAGGTCATTCTACTGTATAGCCTGGGTTGAGAACCACTGCCCTAAGTCTAGTCATGTGTTTGGATTTAAGTTAAACAACACTTCCTCAGGAAAGCCTTCCCTGGTCAGCCACAACCTAGGTCAAGTACTCCGTTATATATCCTCCAGGCAAACAACCAGGA
The DNA here is from genome assembly GCF_963924675.1 of Phocoena phocoena. NCBI lineage: Eukaryota > Metazoa > Chordata > Mammalia > Artiodactyla > Phocoenidae > Phocoena > Phocoena phocoena. Next base: position 91,293,569 of record NC_089220.1, on the reverse strand, counting down.
CTTCTCCTTCTTGGCATTTAAAATTTGAGTCATCATTTGTCTCAAGTCTGCCTTTCCCTGTAGACTATTATGCGAGGGGAGAAACATTTCTGCCTTGCTCACCCAGTAACTTGGTTCAACCACACACCAACTGGTACACAGTTTGTGTTCAGTAAATGCCTCTTGAACAGAGGCTTGCCTTTACTCAACCATGGGTGTGTGATCAAGGCTCCAATTCATGAATCTGGTAAGAGAATTTTTGCAGGTGAGGACTCAAACTAGACCACATACTTATAGGGCTGTGACTTTAAGTGGGCTCATATTTTTGACAGTTTCACTGTTTTTATCTTCGAGATCATGGTGTCATAACAGCTCAGCAGGCTCATCATCACATTGCAACCCTGTGTGGTCATTACTATTCCTGTCTTGCAACTGGAAAGAAGTTAAATAACTTGCCCAGGTCCCTATACACGATTGTCTGGGCACGAATAATCACAAATAAGGAAAACCCCTTTCAACAGGATTCCTGTTTGTGCTGCGCTCTTATTTCTGGCTTGACAGCTGGTGGCTACTACAGGGGGATTTTCTGGGGGGTCTCCAGTACCAGTGCCTAGGGCCCAGAGTGTGGTTTCCTGCCCTCCAACACCGTTATAGGGTGCAGGCAACACGGGGCCTTATCTATATAAGGATACCATAAATACTATATTCTTCCAAGTCACTGTGCCCTGCTTGTCCTGGAGAGGCAGCCTGTGTGTGTGTGTGTGTGTGTGTGTGTGTGAGAGAGAGAGAGAGAGAGAGAGAGAGAGAGAGAGAGAGGGAGAGGGAGAGGGAGAGGGAGAGGGAGAGATGTTTGGGGAGGTGAAATAGGGTCTATGGGCTAGGGTCGTCCAGGAGAAGCCCAATCTTAGCTGTGGGCTGGGGAAAAGGTCCGCCCCTTCACTGCCTCCATCCCAAACGCCAGGTTCCAATATTCACAGGCCTCTGGGTCGGAATCCCACTCAGACTCTTGGAGCATCTTGGGTTCAGCCTGGGTGACTTGAACCAAGGCTCAGAACCGCGCCTCGAGCGGGCTCTCGACGCCGGTGGCAGCGGCGGAGCCCCCTCCCCCGTTCGCACAGCAACCCCGGCCGCCGCTGCGCCCCCGCCGCGCCCTGCCCCGGCCTCCGGGCCTCGGGCCTCCGGCCTCCGCTCTGTGCCCAGCCCGAGAGACGCAGTGAGGCGGCGCCGGGGAGACGCGGGCAACCGGGACGCGTCTCCTCTCTCGCCGGGGCCGCTGGGGACTCCGAGCCGCCGTCTCCAGCGCGCGTTCTAGGTACAGGTGGCACAGCCTTCCGCGCCCGCAGGGCTTCCCAGATCGCGGGGGAGGCTAATCTCGGGTCTAGACCTCCCAGCCGCACTGCGGGTGAAACCGCTACTCGACTTCTTCCCTCAACTCCTCACCCCAAAACGCGAAATCCCAGGCCGGGCAGGACCCGATCACCTCTGCCTCCTCCCACTGCGCTAATCCTGCGAGCGAGGGAGGCCCCCGCGCCGAGGCGGTGGCTGGCAAAGGGGAGTGGAAAGGAAGGATGGATGGGGCCGAGGGGTGGGGTGGTGATGAGGGGGATGTAGGAGGGGGTGTCATTTTCTTTTTCCTTTCTTTTTTAAAAAAAGTATTTCTCTCGCGAGAAACCGCTGCGCAGACGATACTTGAAGAGGTGGGGAAAGGAGGGGGCCGCGGGAGCCGCGGCAGAGACTGTGGGTGCCGCAGGCGGACAGGCGGCCACAGCTGGGACAGCTGCGGACAGAGCGGGGCAAGGGCTGCCGCGGCCAGGACCGAGGAACAGCTGCCGCCGCCTCGGGAGCCGGAGCCGCCACTTCTCCAGTGGGTGCAGCTGGGGTCCCGACTGGGGTCGGGCGGCCACCGGGGCTGGAGCTTCAGCCACGGAGGCTTTTGCGTTTGCGCCGCGCTGAGGGCAGGGACAGGGACTGGGGTGAGGGGCTGTCCCGGAACGTCCAGAGCGGGCGCTGGCCCTCCCCTGCCTGACAGCTTCCTGGCCCGGGGCTCCCGGTGCCGGGCTCGGCGTCAGATGCTCGGGGGGCGGTGGCAGTGCCCGGAGCCGGCCGGGGATGGCGCGGCGGGCTTCCAGCCCCGCGGCTTGGCGGAGAGGACAGGCTGGGGAGCTGGGGTGTCTGAGCGCGCATTGCGCGCAATTCGTGCTAGTAAAAAATAAACCCAGCGAGCTTGCCCCAGGGTTTAGAACTGCTCGGGACATGGGTACTTTGCGGCGCTTTTTTCAGGCGGCGCCCGGGAGGCCGAGGGGCTGGCTGGAGCCGCTGCCGCCGGGGGCCTGGGATTTTCAGCCAGCTGTGGACCAAACGGTCTTCACTTACCCAAAGTAACTGCGCCACGCGCAGGCGGCGCGCGGGTTGGGCTCGGGAATGGGGACCCCGAGGCTCCAGCATCCCGAAGCCCTGAATGTCTCCCCCGCTTCGGCGATTTGTCTGTTGCAGCTGGCAGGGGCCGCCTTAAGTGGGAGCAGCGCCTGGAGAAGGCGGGAGGAGCCCGGCCCAGGGGACGGGCGGCGGGAGAGCGGGACCCCGGCGGCGCGGCGCGCTCCAGGGCGCAGCGGCGGCCCCGGACCGAGCCCGGGGCGCGGCGAGAGGCGGCGGGAGCCGGCGGCCGCTCGACATCATGCGGCGAGGGGGGCTGCTGGAGGTCGCCCTGGGATTTACCGTGCTCTTAGCTTCCTACACGAGCCATGGGGCGGACGCCAATTTGGAGGCTGGGAACGTGAAGGAAACCAGAGCCAGCCGGGCCAAGAGAAGAGGCGGTGGAGGACACGACGCGCTTAAAGGGTAATGGAACGGGCCAGCTCCTTTGGTGTGGGTGTCCCCTCCCTCTTCTCCCGAGTATCAAGATCCAGAGGAACTGACAGGGTCGATTCTCGACAGTAGAAGGATCCTTGACAAGACCTCCTGGGGGCACCTTAGAGATGCAAGGGTTATCCAGTTCTCGCCGCGTTTGTGGCTAAACCACCTTGCCTCTACACTTTAAGGATTTCTGCCCCAGAGGAGAGAGAGGTCATGGCTAAAAGGAATCTTGGGCCATTGTCGAGGCTGATTTTGGGAGGCGAGAAGGGTTCTTTGAGGAAGAAGGGGAGGAGCTGCGACTGAGAAGAGGAGCAGCCCATCCTTTCTCTTCATACCAATTCCGGTTGTGTTTAGGGAAAGTACTTGCCTTGTGGGCATCTTTGTAGATGCTCTGTTTGTAAGGGAGCAAGGAAAGAAAGGGATTTCAGGGACAGACAGTCAGAGAAGACAAATAGTTAATGGTTGGTTCTCCTCTAAGTTATGCTTATTAAAATTAGGGACTGAATTTTCCTTTCAGATGTCTACCCTGGAAGCAGAGCAGGGCAAGTGTTTCTGAGAAGTTGTTTTGCGGTTGTTAGAAGCTCTTTATTCCATCCGGGCAGTAATGCTGCTGTGGCTGGCCTTGAAGGAGTGTTTTTAACCTGTCGTGTGTGTTACTCAGTTGCAGCTGAGCATTTCACCACCTTCTTATGCCCCTACTACAGAAAATGTTTTAGCAGAAAATATTTAAATCCGGCAGGTTGACTCTATAAGGATTGCCAGTTCCCTGAATTGAAGAAGAGTGGGAGTACACTTCCCTTAAAATTGTTCAAATTGAAAATGAAGTAGCTCTTTCTGAGAGTGTTTAAGTTCAAGCCTCCGGAGAAGCAGCAGGATGGATTATAAATGATCCATTTTGTCTCCTTGGAGGATCCTGTAATGAGCCTAGACAGTAAATACACAGAGCTTTCTATCAAGTCCTTATGATTCTCACTGCTGCTCTTTTTTGAGTAGCGGTGTAGTTTGATTATATGACCCTGAGTGACCAAGTGATGGTGTCCACTTGGACATGTGGCTGGACATTTCATGTATTCTTTTTTGTTATGGGCTGTTTTTATTATATATATGTAGTGAAATTTGTGCTTGTATGGCCCAGGTATGGGAAGGAAAAAGTACAGTAAACTGAACGGACCAGTTTTTGAGTCCTGCTCTAGATCTGGGATGACATGGTTTTCAGAGCCAAGCACTTAGGCCGTGGTGGAATATGCATGATTTTCTGACCCTAGGAAATAGTCATGATTAACTTAGTTCCATCTTGGCCTTTGTGGAAAATAAATCACGGATTCCAACAGTGCTGGAAAGGAAATGTGCTTATCATGTTAAGCCTGATACTGATCAGGCAACAGACATGTCTTGCCCTGTGTGCACGGCCCATGGCCAGTTCAGTAGATGGACTGAAACTGATTTTCACCCTTTCTCAAAAGGACCTGGTTTAGCCTAGCATTTTAACTTCGAAAAATATATTTCTGCCATATATATTAGCTTAATAGCTAAGCCTGATGGCATTGCTCCCATAGAGAGAGAGGAAGTAGGGGTTTAATTCTGTGGATGAAGGTCTGCAGGGAGACATTAGGCCTAGCCAGACATTTGTCTCGTCTCTATGTGCTATCACCAACCAGCGTGTTTCCTCGGGAGGCTCTAACTCAATGTGAAAACAGAAACTAAGCCTTACTTTGTTGCTCAACAGGCTGTCCCATGCTTTTACTCACACCAGCACTTAGTTCTTCTGGGTTTTACATTTCCTTAAGATTATAAAGAGACACGTCTCTGTGTTATAGTATTTGGTCACTAACGTGGACGTTACCTTATTGCAAACTCTTCATAAAACCTTCCCCCAAACATGGTATTAATAGATCAGTAATTATGAGTGTTCCTAATTCTCATGTTATCTATGAGATTTTGCATACATATGAAAAGTTTAACAAATAATTATAATTAACCTTTATAGCATAACAATATATATTAATATGCTATAATAATGAACCTTTATAATATAAAGGTTTTTATTTTTATAGCTCTTACGTTATCTAAAATGTTATATGTATATAATATATATATTATATACATATACTTGGGGTAAAAAATAAAGATTTAAAAGGATATACAATTAAAAATATTGAATTGTGAATACCTCTCAGATACCATTGTCTTATGTATTTTTCTAGAAATAGTATAATACATATCCAAATATACATATATAATATATATGTATATATACACACACAGATAGATATGTGTGTGTATCCTTTTTAATGCATAGAATATACCATACATACTGTTCGAACCTTGCTTACTTTTATATATCTTTAGTGCATCCATCTATCAACTCATAGGGATCTACTTCGTGCATTCTCTTGGCGTATAGAATCCCATAATGTGGCTGGAACATTTCCCTAATGATGGCTCTTTAGATTATATGAAATTTTTTGCTGTTACCAACATTCTTCTACTTGCATGTTTGTGTACATGTGAATATTTATATGTGATCTAAATTAATAAAGGAAAATAGAATTGCTGGATCAAAGGTTTACCCATAAGTTTTAAACAAATGCCAATTTTGATCTTAAATCTGAATAGCATTTGAGATGTATTCTCTCTGCTTATTGCTATTACAGTCTCACATGAATAAGTCTTTTAACCACACCGTGCTGTATAAATCATCAGGAAGAGCAGTTGTGTGTTCCATTTTTCCAGTTATTGCTTAAAACTTCTATTTTTGCGAGTTAAAATATTACCAGTTTCAGAACTAACCTCTCTGACTACAGTAAAACCTGTTTACCATTTTGATGCACAGTTTATGAAGTGAAAGTGATTTGTAACCCCTAAGTCCGCCTGATGCCCAGTTGGTGGCAGCAACTTTCAGCACCTCACTAATATTTCCTCTAGGTAAAAGGTGCTTTAAACTCATCAGTGTCTTCCATGCATTGATCTGGGCTCTCCTACAAATTACTGCCTTCTTCTCTTTCTCTGATGTGACAGGTGACCACAGAATTTGTCTGGGTATTCTTCTTTGGGTATGTATTCCTTTCCTGTCAGCTCCTTTGCGTCCCAGACAGGGACCTGCGTGGCTTTTCCCTCTTTGGGTGTGTAGTCCTAGCCTGTCTTTCTCTCCTCCCATCCTGTTGCAGGTGTTCTTTTTTTTTTTTTCCCTTCTCACTGGGCAGCAGAAATTGTTCCACAGTGGAAATTTAAGCATCCTCAAGTTTCTTCCCAGCTTTCGCTGTGTTTTCTTAGAGTAAATCGCCAATTTCTGTTTTTACAGGAAATCCTTCTTTTAATGGAATGAGTGTGGTCCCCAGTCACTCTGAAAAAATTGCATTTCTCTGTGTTTTGAAATGAGACTTTTGCAAGTTTCAAAAACGTTTTCAAGTAATAAATGTATAGTAGTTTTTGTTTGCCTGGGCACTGCTTAACGTGTGAAATGACTTTATGAGAAATAATAAAATCCTAGCTTGTTTGAATTTTAGTTCAGAAAAATTTTTCTCAGCTAAATTCTTAACTTCTGTGATTAGGCAAAAAGTGTGGGAGACAATCTAATTTAAAAAAAACACATAACTCTACTTGAATAGCAGTACTTATGCACCATTTATTTATGTTTGCCTTATTGCTTTAGCACCCAAATAAGGAAATATTACAGTTTCCCATCAAAGGGAAAAATTCTTTAGAGTGAAACCTCCTTTTCCCAAATCTCTGATAAGATGGACTGAGAACTTCTATGCTTATTGCCTGGCTTATAAGTGTATGAGACTGGTTGTATTTCACACAAGTTGTCCCCTTGTGCATGATTCCTTTTGGTCTTTGTTTATTTGTTTATTTTTTTCCAGGGGTCTTGTTACCAGAAAAATATACATGGAACAGTTCATACACAGGATAGATTATGTGATGACAAACTCAGAGGGATTAATTACACAGACGTCTGTTATTGAAATAAAGACCTTTAGCAGGGCGCACAGAAAAAGTTCTGTAGACTTCATAAATTCCATTTTACTTTATAAAGAAGACTTTAAGACTTCATCTGAAGTCAGATAGGCTAATAATTAAATACGGGGAAAAACTCCTGCAGTGGTATGGTTTGTCATTTCATTTACTAAATAGATTAAGCTAAAATATTGCGACAGCATTAAAAAAAGATATTCTTAAATAAAAGGTTTCAGCAATTCCACATTTTAAACAAGAAGATGGAGACAAAATATTATTTATGGGGTTTATTTTGTAACATTTAAGACATAGAGAGTATTTATAAAAATGCATAAGTTGTTGGTATCACAAATTAATTTAAACATATTGATACATCAAGTTATAGTGAAATGAGGTTAGGGATGATGGAAATGGCAGTACAGACATCCCTACAAGCTTATTTGGATTTTTTTTAAAAAATAGTGAAACATTCCTCCGTCTTCTTGTATAGCAGGTACTTTAAAAGATTATAGTATTATGCTACTGATTCTAATCAGGCCAAATGCCGGACCAATTATTAGGATACTCACACATAATTTGTTTGTTTTTTCCTGCAATAAACCAAACAATAAGCCTAACCAATTTCTGAATTTTAGCCTTAATTTTCAAGGTGAAAATAAGATTTAAAAACTGTTTTCTTGAAAGAGAAATAAACTGTATTAACAATTTCTTTGTGTCTAGAAACTAACCCAACAAATAGGCCTTTTCTAGAAACTTAGAATTTTGTTCCATGAAATTTTTAAAGAAAACTGAAATCAGTAACGTATCAGGCCTGAGTTATATGGCAGGCATGTGAGAGTTTAATATTTCAAGTTTGTTAAGCTTGATTTTCCCATTAGATTGTAAAATCATCAAAAGCAAGAATCCTGTCATAAGCATTTTAACACTAACTTGTGGAAGCTGGGATTCAAAGAATTCATTAATTCAAGAAGCCTTGATTGAATGTTACCTTGCTTTGTGGAATGCCAGAGACATAGCACCCACAGCCTGGAGAGGCTTAATATTTGGTAGCAGAATCAGATGCATTACAAAAATCAGGAAGCAGCAGAAAGGTAGGAAAGGGCATGGGGTATAGGAGTAAGTAAAAAATAAATAATAATAACATTTGTAGCAGTGGTAGGTGACGATTAGATGACATTTAGGTACCAGGCACTTGTCTTAGTGTTTTACATGTTATAGCTCATTCTATGCTCATAACATCTCTATAGGGTGAGTCCTTTTATTACCTTCCCTTTACAGCTGTGAGAGCTGAGATATGCAAAGGTTAAGTTTTAAAGACAAATTCTTAATATTAAATTTTCTTTCTCCATTAATTTTAGTTATGGTTTTGGTTTTCATTCCTCTGGACAAAAATGCAGTAGTAAGACTTTGGTAAAATTCCACTTAAAATTCCTAATATTCCTTCATGCTAGTTCACAAATCCCACGTATAGTTAATAATGTAGTAATATAATATTTTGTCAAACAAGAAACTTTGATATTTCTGCAAAGACACTAATAAAACACAGAAGGACTTACAGAATGTCTGAGCTGTGGGGTCTTTGGACAGCACGTGTATTTTTGTATTATACCTTGAACTTTTATTGAGTATGGTAGGTAACCATCACAGGCACCCTCCGTCTGCGTTGCCCATGGTTCCGAGCTGGAGACATTCCTCATTATGTCATTCAGAATCTCTTGCTCTCATGTTCCACGTGAGGAACTTCTTTCAGAATAGAGTTGCAAGAGGTGTTTCTCTTTCCAGGGGAAACTGGTATGTGTCTTAAGTTCTCATCAATATGATGAACCATTTAATTCTTTCTGTGTCATTTTTCACCTTGGTTGTATCCTGTGGGAAAGAATAGCAAGCTCTGGCATATCACTCACTATTGCACTGTACATATATTATTCATTTAATACACAGCTCCTTTATGAGGAACATTCTACCTACTTGCCCATTTAACAGATGAGGAAACTGAGGGATGCAGTTTTTCAGTAATTTTAGTTATTCCTCCAGGGACATAAACTAGTAAGAGATAGAGTTGAGGAATCTGGCTTCCTAGTGAGTGCTCTTAACCAATATATTTTAATGATTCTCAATTACAATAAATCCTATACGTGGTAACTTTCTTTCTTCCACATTCCTGATACCTTCATTTCGCCAGCATGTTCTACCATTGCTGTGGAGAAAGACTCAATGTTTATCGAAGGCAGATGCAGTCCTATGACTAGGGACGCATCATTGTGGGAATGGGATTTTTCAGAAAAGACTTCACAGTGAAAGTCTGTCAGGGGTTGGCAAACCGTGGACCAGACTGCCTGTTTTGTAAGTAAAATTGTATTGAAACAAAGCCACGCCCATTTGTGTATGCTTTATCTATGTCTGCTTTCACACATAGTGGCAGAGTGAGAGTAGTTGTGACAGACAGTAGGGCACCGCAAAACTGAATTATTTGCTGCTTGGCCCTTTACAGAAAAGGTTTGCTAATCTCTGGTCTATGTGATAAAGAAGTGACTATTTAGTAGTACTGAGAACTTCCTGAAGGCTCAGTTTTTGTTTGCTTTATCACTAGGTATACCTAGGAACTGGGCACATGGTAAGAATTCAGTAGACAATTTTTGAATGTCTGACCAATTTGATTGATTGACTGGGTAAGGTAAATTATATATATATTAGAGCTTGGAGGAAGTATAGGAGAGAAACAAGGAAAAATTTGAGTGAAAAAGGCATGAAACAAAAAGGATATAAAGTATTTGGGATTGAGGGACATTGACTATGATGGGCAGGGTTTGCACTGCATGGCTTCGGGGGGCACGGTTCATAGTGTAGCCTATGCAAGTAGTGCCCCCTGAAGGTGTGCAGCATGCAACCGTGTGTGTCTGTCCATAGGTTGGGGTGGGAGAGGGACTAAAGGACACATGATGCTACTGTCTGATTGTTGTGAAAGCTGAGGATGGTGAGCTAGTAAAGTATTCTAAGATGGGAACATGATCCGATCTCTGCCACTCTGGCCAAAGTGTCGAAGGAATATGGTTTAGTGAATAGGGAGACTAGAGGCAGGGAGATTTGCGAGGCTAATATAGGAGTCGAGTCATGGTGAGAGTGGGTGATGGCCAGAGCAACAGCAGTGGTGGGGGTGAAGAGGAGGCTCAAGTGGCAGCATGAGCTTGATTGCGAGAGGCAAAGGCGAGGAGGCACCTGGGTGCTCCCACGTCCATCTACATTGAAACTTATTATATGTGAAAGCATTATAGCATCATTAATGAGAAACTGAAGAGAGACAAAGTCATTCGTAGTCCCTCTGCTACAAGGAAACAAGCTATTTTTGTTTGTGAGTGTTTTGGTTATCTTATTTCTATGTAACAAATTACCCCAAATTTAGTGGCTTAAAGCAACAATAATTTTATTATTTCTTATGATTCTGGAGGGCAGGAATGTGGACAGGACACAGTGGGGAATCTTGTCTCTGCTTTCCACAATGTCTGTTGGGTCTAGAATGAGTAAGATGACTTCTCCACGTGTGTTTCTTGTTCTGTGATCATGGACTGGCACCTGCAGCCCTGTTTACTTTGGTGTGGTTGATCCAAATGGATGGACAGAGGAAGGGACTAAAGGAAGCAAAGAGCCACTTGTCTGGCTCTGCTGGGGACCTTACAGGTTTTAAAGCTATCTCCTATGTGATCTCCTGCCTAGGCCTGCCCCTGGGGATGGGGCCACTGAGTGTGTTTTTGCAAATGGGGAAACTGAGCCCCAGGTGCAGCTACCAGGCCTTGTTCAGGGTAAGTGTCTGTTAGGGCTGGATCTTGAACAATAGCCTCTTCATCTCTGGTCACATGTTTTAACCCCATCTGTTGTCCACAGACTGAGTTGAATGGCTAAGAGCTGGCTGGAAGGGCTTAAGTGGGTTCACATGTTATCAGGGTTGGCTGGGTTTCTTGGTTCTCCTGCATATAGTCTCAGATTGTCTCCCTTTCCATATGGACCATCCAGCAGCATAGCCAGACTTTTTACAAGGCAGCTCAGGATACCAAGAAAACAAAAGTGGAAGCTACCAGACTTTCTTCAGACAGCCTGGTCCGAAATTCCATGCAAGTCACAGACCTTGCTCAGGTTCAAGGGCATGGACTAATGAGCTCTGCCTCTTGATGCAGGTGAGGAGTAGCCTATGTCTGCAAGGAGGGGAGGAATTTGGGGCAGCCTCTTTGGAGATCAGCTACCCCAGTGAGGCAGCGGGTGTTTGAGAAGGATAATAAGATGTTTCAATTCTAACTTGATCGAGTCTGATTGACTTAGTTTCCCATTGAAGAGGCTTCATTGTATTTTGCTTACTGCAACCTCAGAATGCAAAACGCTACATGAATAATGTATCTCTGTGATCTTTTAGATTAATGTTAGGGGCATTGTCCTTAGTTTGCATTTAAAGAACTCACAAACCCCAGGAATAAAATCACAGTTCCTAAAAAACTGGCAAATTTTGTTTTTCCAAATAAAAGAATTATAAAACTCCTAACTTTCCGCCCATTTCCTTTAGCCTCTAAGAAACTCAGGGACAAATTTAATGCACAGTCACTTAATTTTATTAATTTAGGTATCTGATATGTTTTACATTCCTTCTACGTGGGATTTTACTTTCAATTTCTATTAATAGCCCCATTTCTATATATCTGTTGGTATAATATACCTCAGAAACATTTTTTTTTCTGGAATCAGGGATTATAATTAGTAAATAAAGATAGATGTGCAATTGTCAATAGAACTGGTATTGTAGTGAGCTGAACAAGATTATTTTTTGCGTAAATGGAGTAGCCACATTGTTAATAGAATAAAATTGGGTTAGGAATACAGTCGTTTGGATTGCAGATTCCAAGCTCTATTATATCAAATCCTAGTTTTAAGTTCTTGTGACTTACCACTTTCTCAAGTGGCTTTTTTTTTTGTTGAAGTTATCACTGAGTCTATTTATTCAGCCTCCTCAGAGCGGAAGGGAGAGAGGAAAATTCGCTATCTCCACCATTCCCAGCCAAAGATGTATTCCAGACAGCAAGCAGGCTCAGAGCGGGGGAACTGTGCCGTTAGACAAGTGATTTGGTTCAGTGTTTTGAAGGGTTGTGAATTCCTAGACCATCAGTCATACTTACATTCAAATATAAGTATCCAAACACATCTAAGTCCAAATATAGTACAACCATTCTATGATGTTGGTGTTGGGAGGCAAGATTTATGTCGGCTCTATGGACGCATTATGTCTGCTGTTAAGTTCATGGTTTTGAACTGAAGTGTAGTAAAATCTCTGTTAATAAAGAGATGTATTCCAGAGACAGGCTTATGTTTTGTTTTGTTTTGTTTTGTTTTTCTGTTTCTTCTCCTTTTCCTTCGCCCTCTTCCTCTTTTTCTCTTCTTTCTCGTTGCCATTTTCTCCTCTTTTTTCTTTTTCATCATTGTCATCTCATCTTCTTTTTCTTCTTCTCCTTTAACTTCCTAAGCTGAGCTACAAATAAAATAGGGATAATAAGAATATCAAATAAGGGTTAAACATTAAGAAAAAAATTCTAAATAAAATGTTCATTTTTACTTGGGGGTCTTGGGGTGTTCAAAAAGAAAACCAGAGGTAAGGTTTTTGTTAGGGGAGGGAAGGAGAAAGACTGAGGGAGGCAGGAGGAGAGGGTTTGGAGAAAGTTCTAGAGTGGAGTCCCATCAGCCAGTGGACCTGGGCTGGACAGAGAAGATGCTGGTGTCTGATAGATACTGATGAAAGCTACCTCATTCCTGGCCACATTGGTACCAGGCTCTTCAGGAGACCAGGGGCTTATGGAGGAGAGGCAGCACATGAAAGAAAGATGCTTGGATGTCAGAAAAGATTCCTGTAAAAACATTTAGAGGAATATAATGGAAAAGCAGGTTAATTCATCATTTATTATGAACCTGTGTATATGGTGCCATGTTGTTGGGTGCATCCCCTCTCCTCATGGATAATGGTTTTTTGCCTACCATTTCCCCTGTCCCTTTGGTGCCAATTTATGAGATCGTGTAGTCAGACCCTCATAGGTTGGTGCCTTTGATGAGTAACTTTTAAAGACGCTTCTTGTTTGTAGATGTTGTTTTTTCATGACTCCAATCTACCTCCGTAGTCAGGCCATCCATCTTTATAAAAATATTACAAAATGGTTATAGTGGCAAAGACTTTAGAAATTTATAGATGCTGAAACTGAGGCCCAGAGAAAGTTCGTTAGAAAGTGCTCAGGGTTCTTATTTTCTTCTCGACTTCATAGGTGTGGAAGCTGAGCCACACGGTGGCAAAGGCAGATTTAAGTAGAAGTGTGTTATTGGGTAGGAGGTCATGGCTCCTAGTTGTCTTCTTCCCCTAGAAAGGGTGACTGATATCTGCAAGTCCTCAACTGTGCTGCAAATAAGCAAACTCCCTACCTCGTGTGGGCATGAACGTTTTTCTTCTTGTTTATCTGGCCTTAGGCAGTGCGATCAGTCTCTCAGTGGGCAACCCTGATGGCAGGCTGCGCACTGGAGTTTTAGCTCCACGGTTCTACCTTGCTGTCAGTGGAAGCCTCCAGATTAGGTGGGGTTGAGTGGGATGGGGCCTTTTAAGGGAGGTGATTGCTAGGGAGGGGGGTAGGGAGGGGGTGGGAGAAAGAGAAGTGGGAGTCTTCTCTGGGAGTCTTATGGGTAACTCCCTCCATCCCCACACTCACACTAATAATTAGCAATTAAAGCATCAGATGTCCTAGGATGAACCATGGCAGTTCTAGGTCTGTAAGCTCAGATGCTTTATCTTATAAGTTGCTGACTCAGCTGTCTGCACCACCAATTTATAAATTTAGATTCCAAGCAAGAAGCATGCCAGTGAAGGAAAAAAATCTTAAATTCTTGTCTTCTGTATCATCTATCCCACCAATTTTATAGAACACTTGCCTACTTCAAGTGACAACTATTTATTGAGCATCAGCTATGTTTGAATTGGACCTAATGCTGAATTCTCAGAGTGAACACCCTGTCTCAAGCCTGTTGATATTATTATCTTCTTCCACGGATTCTAGGCAGAACTACATGTGGACTATCTTTCTCTCCCTTTACTGATGGGGTTCATGTCTGAGCTGATGTGAACAAGTGCCTTTCAGGGAAGGACTTGATATACAACCTTCAAGTCGACACCTAGGTTTTAGTCTTTCATGGACTGCTGCTGCTTCACACCCCAGAGTTTAGGCCACTGACCTCAAGTTTGCAAATTTTATATCCCATTACCACCCTGTGAGCTCTGTATCCCCCAGGGCCACATAGTTGATGTTTTAGCTGGAATCTGAGAAAGTGTCTGCACATTTCCTGAAGAGTTGGCTAGGAGTGATTTGGCAGTTCAGTCATAAAAACCCAGAGCTAGTGGCTGGGGTATATGTTATAATTACCTCACACTGTTTCCTATTTGAGCCTGGTTGTGGGTAGCTGGGTAGAGTGGTATTGCTTGTGGGATTATATTTGAAAGGACCAAGGAGTCATTTTCAGTGAACACTAATAACCATTGGCTGTGTTTTCAGGGAGGCTTGGAAGTGTGGATACAGAAATGCCTGGGGTCAAATCCTGGCTCCACCACCTACTAGGAAGGAATCTCAGACAAGTGCCTTGACCTGTCTGAGCCTCAGTTTCCTCAGCTGTAAAATGAGATTATAATACTCACCCCTCTGAGTTGTCCCAAGATTTAATGAGATAATACATTTCAAGTTCCTGGTACAGGGCCTGATGCATTTATCTAAAGTTAGATGATCATTAATATCTGGATACCACAGTCTCCACTTTCTCATCTTGGAGCTAATTACTTTCAGAAGCATAGGAAGCGAACTTGAACTTCAAAATTTTTTAAATTATAATCTTAATGGAAACTTCCTTTGTCTGTGGAGATCTGGTTATATATACCTAAAGGCGACGTATGGATAAGGTTTTTATTTTTTCAATTTCCCCTTCCCCCAAATTATTCCTTATTAATATTGCCCCCCCACTGCCCCGCCAATGCTCTCAAAGAAGTTTGCATTTTTTTACTGGCAGATTTGGCAAACGGTCTTGTCTCCTTCCTGTTGAACACTTTTTTTTTCAAGAACCTTTGTGAAAGGAATTTAGATTTTAGGAAATGGAAGCGCTGGCCTGAAAACCACTTTCTTTGGCAGTATTGCAAAGAGATGCCCTGAGAGTTGAGACTGTTTTGTGGTCACATGGTTGGCCGTTTTGGAAATGTGCTTTAATTGCCTTATCAGAGTAAAGATTTGGTTATGATTGGGTAGACAAGATGACCACTGGTAATTCCAAGTCATACTACCTTTCAGCTTATGATCTCAGAGGTAAGGAGAGAAACCCTTTCCCAGCGTTCACACATCAGATCTCACTGAGAACTCTGGCACTGCTCCTGTCACGTGCCCATCACTGTGACCAAAGAAATTGGGCACTTGGGCTGTCCAGGACTGAGGGATGTGGAATGGGTTCCTCTTAGGAAAGAGGAATTCAGGTAGCAAAAAAGAGGAAGGATGCTGAGTGGGAAACACAACACATCTGCCTCTGGACCAAGAAAGCTCCCTTTTCCACAGACCCAGTACTCCATCTCGCTCCGTCATTGCTGTTCTCTCTAGGCGCCTTGTGGACAGGCCTTGCTTGTGTGATTTGGGGCCAGGCTGACTCAGATTAGCCGCCCCTGAGAAGAGCCACGGCCTTCACTTTCCAACTGAGCATTCCCTTCCTTTGGCTTCATGCCTTGTAGCAACGTAATGCTCAGTCAGTACAAAGGGATTCTTATTTGTTGTTTTTCTTCTGTGCCCTATTTCTTTTGAGAAATTGAAAATCTTTTTAGTTTTTTCATTTTCTTTTAATGATTCCCATTTTGATTTTAATGAGAGTTGGCTTTGAAGAGATCTTAAACTATTGAACATCTGGGAAAGTGGACCAAAACATACATATCTTAATTTAGACAAAGCTTTGATAGAATTCCTATACCCTGCACCCTTATACACCAACCTCTGTTTAACTGATTGGCAATAAACTCTAAGAAGTTGCGGTTGCTTCATATTTATTCACAGCCTATAAAAATAAGACTGCTTTAAATAAGGAATAGTTTAAACAGATAATAGTTATTTTTCTGCTTGTAATTAAACATGTTCAAATTACCTAATATCTCTCATTCCCTTGGGGTAAATCACACAACCACCAATACCATCGAAGTTTATAAAAAAGCAAAAATATAGATACAAACAAACAAGCAAATACCAGGTACTTTCTCTACTCTGCCAACTTCCCAGGAAATAAATAAACCTCAAATAACAAAATAAGCTTTCCTTTTTAAACTTTTGAAAACCTTTTAAGAATTTTATAAGAATATGCACGCCAGGTTTTCCTACTTCTTCTTTTTTTTTTTTTGTCAGCAATTCTGACTTATTATATTGTTGAACATTTGGCACAATTCTAGACAACATGTCTAATTTGACCTTGGATTGACCCAACTGCTCATATGCATTTGGGCCCCTCCTTGAAAATAAGTTGACACATTGTCACACATCGAAGAATCAGAAAACATAACAGGCTTCCTGGCTAAATTATTCCCTCCTTTTGTTTCCTATTTCCCGTGACTATAAGAATTCTTGCATTTGTGAACATGTCAGCCCTTTTATGGACCAGATTCAAATCAGTACCTTTCCCCTCAAACTCTTTTATTAACTGATAGATGTATGTTTGTCATAAAGAAAGATACAGTGTCCTTATGAAAATGAATCATGTCAGAAAGCAGTTCAATGCCCAAGGGAACCCATTCCCTGGGCTGATATGCTTAACTATTTGCACAAGGGTGATTAAGTCATTTGTTCTTGGATTCCTTGTCTAATGAACATTAACCTTATTTGAGTAGCTGCATATGTGAGATTCACAGAAGCATTTTGGTTAGTTCTTGCCACTTGCTTAAGATGGTAAACATGGTGGGATTGGACCATCCCCATTTATATCTAAATGGGGATCCCCATCCTGCTCAAGAATGTTGAGTTGCATAGCAGATAGAAACGGTTGTTATATGAATGAAAAAAAAAAAGCAGAAGTGTGGTGTCATGATATGTAGGAGAGTATGGCTATAGGATGAACTAGGCCAGATGCTGCTGCAAAGTTGTTGTTTTCTAACTTTTTAATATGGAAAATTTCAAATATATACAAAAGTAGAGAGAGTACTACAATGAAGCTCCAACTTCAGCAGTTATCAATGAATGGTCAATCTTATTTTACCTACTTCTCTTCCCTGCCACAGATTATTTTAAAGTAAATCCCTGAAAAATAATTTAATTAGCAAACATTTCATTATGCATCTGTAAATGGCAAGGACTCTTTAAGAAACAAACACAATGATAACTAATAAGAACCTGCTGTATAAAAAAATAAATAAAATAAAATTGAAAAAAAGGAAACAAATACAATACTATCACATTTAAAATTAGCATTACTTTAAAAAATATCAAATATCTAGTGAGTATTTGATAATATTATTTTGATATTTGCTAATACATAAATTTGGTTAGTATTATCAGATATCCCTGATTAGGTTATAAATTTTATTTTTTTATAGTTCATTCAAATCAGGATCCAGATTAAGTCCATATTTTGTAATTGGTTGATAAATCTCTTAAATATTTTAAAATATATAGATTGTCCCTTTGTCATTTTTTTCCTTGTAATTTATTTATTGAAGAAATTGGTTCATGCTGTATATCACTTCTATGTGGAATGTAAAAAAGCTGAACTTAGGAACAAAGAGTAGAGTGGTGGTTTCCAGGGTCTGGAGGGTGGGGGAAATGGGGAGAGATTGGTCAGAGGGTTACAAACTTATAGTCATAAGATGAAAAAGCTTTGAGCATCTAAGGTGCAGCAGGTTGAGTATAGCTAGCAATATTGTATTAAATACTTGGAAGTTGCTAAGAGAGGAGATCGTAAATGGTCTCACCACACACACACACACACACACACACACACACACACACACACTAGTAATTATGTAACCAAGTGCAGGTGTTAGCTAATGCTTTGGTGGTAATCATTTTGCAATATATAAATGTATCAAATTGTCATGTTGTATACTTTAAACTTATACAATATTATGTGTCAATTATATCTAATAAAGCTGGGGAAAAAAAATAAAAAGAAATTGGTTCATGACCTGAAGAGCAGTGTTACTTAAAATGCCAGTCCATTAGATGCTTGTTTTCAGTCTGCGATGAGATGAGGAGCATGTGCCAGAAGATAAGTGCAGTATGTCACTAAGCACACTATTTAGCTGAGCTGATATTTTTTCATAGCAAGACTTTCTAGATGAAGGAAGCAGTGAGATGACTTACATTCAAGCCTAAGCTCCTTATCTCATTATAGATTAGTAATATATAGTGTGTGGACCAGCACTGGCCGGTCCTTGGACCACACTTGGGGTACACAGCTGCAGGGTTTCTTACAGTCTGTTGATAACTGCTTCCCAGTGGTGGTGGTGCTTATTGTGTTCCTCTGTTCTCTGTATTTGCTGTGACTTGCTAGCCAGAGCTAGAAGCTTGATTCAATTCAGGATCAACGTTTTGGCAAGAAGACTTTATAAGTGGTGTTTGTACTTCCATTCGGAGGCATATCATGTCTGCTAGTCTCTCTTTTTGTGACGTTAGCAGCCATTGAGGATCATTGTCGAGGTCCATCAATTTATTAGGGTAGCAGAATGGGAATATTTGAATTCTGTCATTTCTTATTGGTTTATTAGTACTGGAAAGTTTTACATCTAGTTTTAAACTTATGCTCGATGCCTCACAGCCAGCAATGTCTGCAATGCTGTCAGACATGCTTTTTCTGCACGTGTCTAAACTGACCCATGACTTTGACGGTTGTGGAAGGATTATTCAATATCTAATGCTAGGCATAGCAATTATGAGGTGTAACGCTGTGGAAAATTTACACAGAAGGAGCCAGGCACTTGAGAGGGCAGACAAGGAAGGATATAATTCTGCAAGGGTTCATTCCTCTCCTGTCAGCCCATGATCTTTTGTGCGAGTCAAGACGGAGACACTCAATGCATTGAGTAGGAGTTTCAGGCAAGGGGTTATAAAAAGTTGGTGAGATTTTGGACAATGAGTGGAAAGATGTTTGCAGATATTTTAACATTCAGAAGGGAATGTTTGTACCCTCTTTTCAGCATTGTGTTCTCAGGAAAGCTCTTTTTATTTAAGAAATAGGAGCTTTTAACTATACTTATTGTGGTAATCATTTTATAATATATGTAAGTCAGATAATTATACTATATACTTTAAGCTTATGCAGTGCCGTATGTCAATTATATCAATAAAACTGGAAAAAACAATCAAAAAGAGATGGGAACTAATACTAATAAGCTTTAGTGATGCAATTGAAAGATTCTGAAAAACACTGGTATATCCACATCCCCTTGGGAAAGGTATAAAGGGATTAGAGCTGCTCCAGTAGCTTCACTCTGAGTGTGGGGGATAGTGTGTGTGTGTGCACGTGCACACACGTGCACGTGCTTGCACTAGCATACAAGCTGCACTTCCTGTGTGTTTCATGTCAGTGAAAGATGTATGCCATTCTTTGGGGCCTGACATATTTCTACTACCTGGTGTCAAACTCCCTGGGAAACTGATTTTAAAACAGAAGTCCTTTGTCTTTGGGAGCTGCTATAGAGAAGACCTGGAAACCTTTTAGCTATGTTAGGAGGTAGAATGGGTTGGATGTGCCAGCAGCAGCTCCTTCTCAGAGGTTGTCACTATGTGCAAGTGTTGGCTAGTATTTAGCACCCACTCTGCTTGATGATGAAACACCAATACTGTCACACCTTCTCCAGAGCCCAAAAGGTATTGAGAAGATACTGCTGGCATCACTCAGGCTGAGAGGGATATCTTTTAGATTGGATTTCAGGGAGGAGCTGTGCTGGTGTTTGGGATGAGAGTTGCCACTTTCTCCATGTAATGGACAGCGTGCCAGCAGCCTCTGAATTAAGTCATAGAGACGTGAATCTGGAGAGTTTTTTAGAACATCATCTGGGTCACCCTGGCCTTTGTGCCGCTTATTGTCTTCCTAAGCCAGGTCAGATAGTGCCTGTATGACCTGATGGTTTTGCTTGAAGCTACTTTTCAAAAGACAAGATGTAGCTGTGTTCAAGTGTATACACAGAACACATTCCAGTAGCAGCTATGAGTAAGTGTTGAATTATCCACATTTTGAATCTCTACATTGCTCCCCATCCACAACTCCCCCAAACGCTGAACATGTTAAGAGCTGAGAGATATTTTTTACCAGAGGGAACAGGGCAGGATATTCACCATGTAGAAACTTTCAGAAACAGGAGTACCAGTCTGTAGGAGTGAATTAACCTAAAAATGTATTCCTGGGCTTCCCTGGTGGCGCAGTGGTTGAGAGTCCGCCTGCCGATGCAGGGGACACGGGTTCGTGCCCCGGTCCGGGAAGATCCCACATGCCGCGGAGCGGCTGGGCCCGTGAGCCATGACTGCTGGGCCTGCGCGTCCAGGACCTGTGCTCTGCAACAGGAGAGGCCACAACAGTGAGAGTCCACAACAGTGAGAGGCCCGTGTACCGCAAAAAAAAAAAAAAAATGTATTCCTTTTACCATTGCTTTCCTTTTCCAATATACTTTGTGAGACCTGCTTAAAATTTTTGTTTTTGCAGACTTAAGAAAAGAAAACCAGAGCACAAAAAATTATGCACAAATGAGTTTATATAAAGGAGCACATTCTCTTTGGGGTATTTATGGAAACATCTTTTCCAATCTCTAAAAATCTTTAGTACTAGCCTTGGAATGTTTTATTAATAAATTCTTTTGGTTTTTAATTAGTGATTTATGACATGTTTCCATTGTGTAGCCTTTGAATAATTACTTCACTTTCCTGACTTTCAGGTTCCTCATCTGAAAATGAGCAGAGCAATGCATATTCTTGATAGGATTTTGGGGAAGAGTCACACAATCATTTTGTAAATTATAAAGCTCTCTAAACATTGCTAATTATTATGTTTATTCCACATGGTGATTTCATATGGACTAGATAAATTCCTGATTCAGTCAGATTCCCTCAAATTTAAATTAGACTGTTTTTATTAAAATTGTTCCAATATCCAAAAGTTTAAAAATAAATGCTTACAACCTTACCTCAATTGAAAAGCTTAAAAAAAAAAAGCTTCGTCAAGTTCTTAATTCCTAATATTGTGAATTGTTAATTTCTATGAAATAATCTCAACTATGGCATGCCATTAACTAGCTTCCTCTGCCTTTTTAGGAACTTAAACTCTATCAATGATTTATTTTCCTTTTTTTTGTTGTTCCTTAGCAACAATGTTGCCTCTGTTCTGATGATAAGGTTTCCTAGAGAAATGTTTTTAAAAGACCCATTGCCGGTTGACACTTGTGAAATAAGAGTTTGAGATACAAGATCTCCAAAGCTTTTGAAGCTGTAAAATATTTCTAAATGATCCATCAGAAGCATGGAAAAATTTTACTGTCATACCCCATGAATTCCATTTATGTGTGTCTTTTGTTATGTATTTGATTTTTCATTTTAATTTTTTAAACTTAAAAACGTGGATGAAATGACATTGATTTCTTATTAGAAATTATCTTTTTCATCCCTTTATTTTATTATTTAATTTCTTATAAACATATTTATCTTTTTGTTAAATGAAATCCTCACCACTCTGACAGAATTCTCTCTAACTTAGGTTGTCTTAATTGGAAGTACATTTGAAATCCTAAACCTTCATTTACCATTTAAGATGCAGGTATTGTGTGAGGTGCTGGGCTTGTAAAGATAAATCTGAACTTTCTGTCTTTAAAGAGCTCACATTCTAAAAGAGAGGGTAATTACTCAGTTCCAGGGGATCTGAAACGCTCACATAACTTGAATACAAGAGTGAAGCCACTAAATACAGTTCAAAACTGACCTGCTCCCTTGCTTCATTTGGAAGCTACTCTTTTTGGAAATGGCTCATTGAACCCTTTGGTCTGTGAACTAGTCCTGGGTCCTGATTTTATATCATAGTTCCTGGTGAGGTAGGATCTTCTGGTTTGTAAAATAATTCAGGTACGTTGAAGATTAGAATATCCAATTACTCCCCGTTTTTTAAGTTCCTGACTTATAGACTTAGGGCTATCCCATATTGGCCCTAATGGGCTCCTGCTGGGGGTAGGGGATGGCACTGGGCCTGGGGCTGGGAAGGCTTCTATTCTGGCTGCCCTCTAAGGACTGTGTGGAGTGGCCTGAGTTGAAGGTGGTTGATTCTCACAGCTCACCGGGCAGCTTGCTGTAGCTGCAGGGACCATGGGTTTGAGTGGCCAATTTTTCCTCTGGTTGCCTGCCGTGGAATGTGTTTTCCCATAAAAACAGCATTTTAAGTCTGTGGTCAGGTTCCCAGACCAGCCTACAATAGCCTATTTAGCTGATAATGTAGCTGAGAGGCTGCTATTTGGCTAGACTGGGGACCAAACCACCACCTATTAACATTGTTTCTATTGGAAAAGCCATTCCAAGTTCTAAATACCAGTATAGAAGTGACATTTTGGAGCCCTACCTGTTTGTCAGTTGGGAGCTGCCAGTACTTGGAACTGGAGTGTTGAATCAGCCTGCACTCCCGACTCCTGAAGGATGCCATTCTTTTGCCTAAGCCTGACCCCATTGGCCCGTTTTCCTGTCTCTTACTGGCGCTGCCAGTACATTCAGAAGATATTATCTCCCTGGACAGAGCTCTTGGTCTGAGAACTTCTGGGAAGTGGTGAGAGTCATGGTTTCAATTCCCTGTTTCTTCTGTGGGTGGTAAAGAGGTGGAAAGGGACCAGTTGGAGCTTGGGAGCAGTGAATTCCATAGACACCATCCTGGGCCTGCCTGTTCTGGATCACCTGCTTACTTTACTTGTTTGTATTTCAATCATCTCTAGAATTTTGCCCACCCTTTACAAAAGTACAGTATAGCTTTGACTTGAGTAAATGGAGCAAATATCCCAGTCTAAGACAATATCATTGCTAGTCTTGAACTCATAGGTAAATCCAAGGGATTGTAGAGTTCTGGGAAGCAGTTCTTTAGAGGCATCACGTGTTTATGTGATACCACTGGTTAAATCCTCGTAGAGGCTGGAGAGATGCAATTTTGAGACACACTTTTTTTTTTTTTTTTTTGTCTGTCTTGAGGAAATCCCTCCTCATCCTTATAGAATCAAATAGTAAAGTTTCAACTTCATAAACAAATAACACCTCACCCCATGTTTAGATGGGAGTCCCTTTTGTACACCCAACTAGGGGTGTGATGCCAGAGGGCCAGACAAAGATCCCTTGCTTTAGAGAGAAGTAGGTCTAGTGCAAGTTTACTACGACAGCAAGTTAGTCAAACCATTGCCTTTAGAAGCTTACGAGGCCGCACAGGTTATTTAGTAGTCTGTGCAGACTTTTGTGTTCTCAGTATTGTGCAATCCACAGCACCAGAGGCGGAAAGTGCCCCACGTATCAGTGGAATTAGGACTTGCTGCACACATCCATGTGCTTCTGGTCTTCATGGTTCAATCTCTAGTTTCCTGTTCCAGTGCACCCTTTGGAAGAATAAAATTCTTCCTTTTTTATTTCAAAGAAAAGCACACACATGCACATGTTCCAGTCACCTACAAAAGATTCCAACCGGATTTAAGTTGGCTGCCACTCCAAAATGACCTCCCGAATTTGGGGAACTGCCTTGGCAGCTCTCTGTTTCCTTAGCTAAGAAAGGCTGAGGGTGTGTGTGTGTGTGTGTGTGTGTGTGTGTGTGTGTCCCCGATATGGTGACCTAAATTCTTTGGCTCTTAAGTTCTTGAGCTGTTTCTTCTGGTCAACACAAAATTCCCACAAAAACACAACTTAGGGTATACAGCAAATGAAACTGTGGAGGCCACACCCTCTCTGTGCTGTCCGGGGCTGAGTTACCCTGATCACCGTGGGAAAAGCCTCCGTTCAAGCAGCACATCTGGAGGAACCTCTCAAGGCTGCCTGGTGAGCTTTGTGATGGTTGTCTTTTGGAATTGGCCACACATCACATTCTGGCTCCATCGATGACTTTGATCAGTCGCAACAACCTGCCCTAAGAAAACACACTTAAAACTTTTGTTGAGTTGAGTTGCCTTTGGGATTTTTGATTTTCTTTTGCTAAATAAATAAGTAGAATCAGACATTTATATATGAGTGTTTTCTCTACATTGGTTTTGTATTTTCTCGAAGGAAATATATTGATCCCTGAGTTATAAACATTGATAACTTCACTGTTTAGAATAAATTAATGATCAGAATATCAGCAAAATAATCAAGGCATGAAACCATTATGCATTACTGTTTAACTGTCTATAACCTTTCAAATAAGCAGGAAACATTCTTCCCTTAAATAGGTTCACTTATAACAAATAGTTCTATTAGTTCTCCATGTTGGTGGCATTTACAGATGGCCTATTTATGACACCAAAGTTCATCTTTGTTAATTGTGCTTTGTACTTACTAAGGCATTTAGTCAGTGTTATCTTGTGTGCTTCTAAATGGACTCCATGATATTCTAGGCATAACAAGCATGGTTTCTCTGCTTAAAAAACTGTTAGACTGGGATCAGAGGGGCTGGAGGCAGGTTT
Source organism: Phocoena phocoena (assembly GCF_963924675.1). Taxonomy (NCBI): domain Eukaryota; kingdom Metazoa; phylum Chordata; class Mammalia; order Artiodactyla; family Phocoenidae; genus Phocoena; species Phocoena phocoena. Next base: position 91,269,112 of record NC_089220.1, on the reverse strand, counting down.
CACAGGTGAGACTCTAGACATAAAATTATTTAAAGTATATAATTGTAATATAGCATGTGTAGGTTTATGAGAAGTGTGTCTGGAATTGTGTTGGTAGGTTGAAACATGGTGGGATTAATCAGGGAGGAGGGATTAACACTCTGCGGGGGGAGGGGGAATGGAATTATACATTAAAAGGGAAAGATAGAAGAGCTAGTATAAAGATGGAAGAAGAGTTTAGATTTAGTGTGTGTGTGTTGGAGGAGGGGGCTTGTGCCTGACAGACCACTGAGTCGGTGAAGAGAAGAAGCAGGGCAGGAGAGTGGAAGTTGATGGTGATGAGATTGGGCAGGTAAGACAGGCCTACCTGGCGGGGATCTGAAGCTAATAGTGAGATGTTTAACATTTTACAGAGAGTAAAGATCCATCTCTGGATCAGAGGAGAACAGAATTAAGCATGGTGAACATGAAAACATGCTTAGGTCCATTGTCCTAACGGAGAAAAGAGGAACTAGGAAGCCAGGAAAAGCAGAATGTAGTATTAGTCCAATAGTGAAACACCAGGATTTGGACAAGGGATTTACTTATGGAGTTAGAGAATTTAAGAGTAGTTTCAGCAGTGGGATGAAATAAAACTAGTGACCCCTCTTAGCAACTGGGAAACATCAAGTTATAATTCAGAGAGTCCCCTTCCATGCTTACCCTGGATGATGAGGCTAAACACCCTTGTTCTGGGCTCCGTTAGCTCCCCAGGCAGACCTTGATGTCAGTGTTTTACCTGTCATATTGACAGGCTTTGCGTACGGGTCCATCTTCTTTCGAGAGCAAAGACTATGTCTTAGTCAATTTTGGGGGGATGTAACAGTTTGTTTATAATTGCATGGTAAAAATATTATTGTTATTTTACTTTTTAATAAACTTTTAATTTTAGAACAGTTTTAGATTTACAGAAAAATCACGAGGATAATACGCAGAGTTCCCGTATATCCTGGACACAAATTCCTCTGCTGTTAGCCTCTTATACTAGTTTGATACATTTATTACAGTTAATGAACCAATACTGATATATTTTTGTTAACTAAAGTCCATTCTTTATTCAGCTTAACTGATTTCTTAACTGAATGTCCTTTTTTATGTTCAGGATACCACATTACATTTAGTTATCATATCTTCTTAGGCTATGACAGTTTCTCAGACTTACCCTATTTGTGATGACCTTGACAGTTTTGAGGACTGTTGGTCAGGAATTTTGTAGATTATCCCTTAATTGGGATTCTTTTGGAAGGAAGTCGCTATGCACAGCTCACACTTAAGGCGTAGGGAGTTATATATCACCTTGTTGAAGGCAGAGTATCTACATAAATGATTTGGAATTTGCCAGCACAAGAGATTTCTCTCTTTTCTACCATTTATTTATTTATTCAATTATTTATTTATCAGTCTGGACTCATGGACATTTATTTTATACTTTGGATTATAATCCAATACTACTTTTGTTATTTTGTTACTTAAATGGTTCTAGCTTTGGCCACTGGGAGCTCTTGATTTGGCTCCTGTATCCCTGACATGTCCCCATCATTGTGGGTATTTGTTTCTTTGTTTGGCACTTTCTTTACTTTCTGTCGCCACAAGATGCTCCACACCCACCTTGTACATTTCTTGCCCAGTCCTAGAGTCAGCCATGTTTCCCAGGAGCCCTGGTTCCTTTTATTGGAGAATGGTATTAGAAACCAAGTGTTAGGTCTGGGTGTTAGGTATACTTATCTTAGTCACTTTTATTTATCTAACACACTGCCTAACACATAATAGATTCTCACTAAATATTGTTGAGCGGCTTTGTGTTGGTGGACAAGATGATTATTCATGTGCCCTGTTGTGTGCTCAGCAGTGAACTTACTGACTACACAGGAAGATAAGTTATGTGATTTTGGATACCTTGAGTTTGAGGTAGTCACAGAACATTTGATTCTAGATGTCCTGATAGTAGGAAGTGAAGAGAGAAAGAGAGGGGGAGGAAGAAAGGGAAGGAAGGAGGGAAGAGAAGAGGAGGGAGGGGGGGAAGGAAGTCTTGAGAAACAGACAGACATGGACTTCGGAGGAAAGGATGATGGAGTCACCAATCTACCAGAGACGGGAGAGAGCAAGAAGGGGATAAAGCTCCTGCAAACCACAATACGAATGGTTCTTCTTGTTCCTTTTGAGATCATTTTAATTAAGAAAAACTGCATGAGGTAGGTTAGAGAGGTTGGCTGGCTGGCTTGAGTCTTCAAAGGAGAAAACCAGGATTGTCTGTGTCCCAGCCAGTGTTGACTCAGACAATCCAGAAATGAGTCCCTGGGTCTGGAGAGCGTGGCAGAAACTTGAGGAGGCCCTGGAAGCTATCTTCACTACCGGGGTTTGAAGTTTCATTACTCGACTTGTTGTGAGTGGCAGATGGGCTGGAACAGTCACATGTGATGTTCAGATCACTGCTGGGAGATGTGACCTCTGCCTTCGGCTGTGAAGAGGGCCAGAATACAGGAAATAAAATAAGGGGGTCGTGTTTGCAAAGTTTATTGAAGCAGTGGATCCCTTTATCAGATAGCACTCATGGTTTTTCTTTTTACCTTGATAAAATTTGTCAAAGAACTAATAAAATAACGATGTGTGGTTCACAATATATGTAGCTCATTTGTGTTTTTTCATTATGTATCTCATTTTTGACAGTGAAAGTTATGATTATTTTTAAACTCTGAAACAGTGGGATATTAGGATGTTTACCTTGAGACATGTTACATGGGCATTTGGGCACCCATCATTATGTGGGAGGCATATGCTTTTTGATACCCCTCCACGCTTATACTCAAGAGGGCTAAATCATAACTTTTCTGCCTAAAGGTCAAAAAAGCAGGCAACTCACAGAGCAGGGTCCCTCTCATTAACCTTTACCTAATGCTTGTTATTCTCCTTGCCCAAGGTTTTATCACTTCACAAGCTGAGAAACTCATGCATATGAAATAAGAGCCCCTTGAATTTGTCTTTATTACCCTGGTTGTGTTTGAAAAGGAGTTTGCACTTGGGATAGGAAGCAGAAAGGCCCTCTTGCTGAAAGACAGGCCAGACTCGCAGAAGTGGGTTGGCTAAGGAATGTGGACACACTGCAGACATCTTGCACTGAGGCTAATTCTTGCAATGATGTGGTCATACGTGGTAGAGCCCAGCTGTTTGCTCCATTGAGAGGGGCTTTAGCTAGCCCACACAATCTCTGAGTGCTGTGTCTGAACTGGATCCAAATATCCAGCCTGCTGAGGCTCACCCAGCCCCCAGAGTGATTGGAATTGGCTTATTACAGAGCACAACATTCAAAGCAACTGGTAAGAAAAGTTACAGACAAAGACTTAGTAATTGAAAAAAATGTAACGTATAGCAGTAAAGTGGAATCTAAACATATTTTCTCCCTCCCCCCATAAACTATTAAGATACAGATAAAAACCGTTTATGCTTAATCTTTGGTCAGTTGATGGACATTTTGTGGTTTTTGTTATCCATGCCACCAGGAATGCTACTGGGTGAATATCATCATCTCCCCTAAATACATCTTTGCCTTAACGTAGGGATTAAGACAGTGTACTCTAGAATAAGACTTCCTGAGTTCAAACTCCATTCTCTACTTCCAAGCTATGGGACCTTGGCTAGTTTGTTAAACCTTACTGTTAAAACGGTAATAGTAAGGTTTAGCTCAACGAGTTTCTATGAAGATGAAATAACGTATCTTTAGCACTTTCTATATCTTTTCCCTTTGAATTTTACCTTTAATTTGCAGAATGCCACTGCCACTTGCATGGAGTTTTATCTCTGACTTTTTTGGTGGTGGGTTGGTAGGTATGGCGGATGAAGTGAAAAGGAAGAAGAAGAGGTATGATTGCTACACTTTGATTTACACAAAAAAGTAACTCCATTAATGATTTGTCTTCTTTGTTAATGATTTTCATGCTGAAACCTTAGAGTCAAATCTTTTAGAATGGAAATCATCCAACTCGTCTACTTTAGACTTCACATATCTTAGAACTTTCCAACTTAAATAAGACATTCATTTATTTCTAGAATTAAAGGTGTTTTTTTCTGTGTGTAAGTAGAACAAATGCTACCCAGCTTGTTTGAACATGTTCTGTTAGTTTGCAGTTCTCAAAACCAAAGTCAGCAGAGGAGAAATCTTACATCTTTCTAATACTTTGCATTAAGCCACAAGACGTGGTAGTATTTAGTGTTGTTGAAGAATGAATGGAAACGAGGTTAAAGCAATTGTCATTTGACGATGTTGGTTGAAATTAAATAATATATTAGGCTTTCCCTGGTGGCGCAGTGGTCAAGAATCCACCTGCCAACGCAGGGGACACAGGTTCGAGCCCTCGCCTGGGAAGATCCCACATGCCTCAGAGCAACTAAGCCCTTGCGCCACAACTACTGAGCCTGCACTCTAGAGCCCGCGAGCCACAACTACGGAAGCCTGTGTGCCAGAAGCCCGTGCTCCACAACAGGAGAAGCCACCTCAAAGAGAACTCCGTGTACCGCAGTGAAGAGTAGCCCCCGCTCACCGCAACTGGAGAAAACCCTCACACAGCAACAAAGACCCAACGCAGCCGAAAATAAAATTAATTAATTTAAAAATATATATATATATTATTAAAAAGGGAAAAGTTATTAAACTCAAAAAAGTCAGAGCATGCAAACAAAATAAATCATAATTCAACATTATATAGAATTTTAAGAAATTCAGTGAAATGAAAATGTGATAACTAATGAAAGGGAGCTGTGAATGCCTCATTCTAATGAAGCAGAAAGCACCTGTTTATGAGATAAGAAGTTCATACTTTTAAAGTAAAATTGTTGCTTTAAATAAAAGATGATGATTCATTCAGTGAATGAATCCAGAATCTACTGTGTATCAGGATACAGAGATGTAAAAATAAAATGCCTGCTCCCAAAGCACTAAAAATCTACAGGAAAGTTAACTAAAAATTACAGTGTACTATGAAAAGTGATGATAGAGGGTGTTTTAGAAACTCAGAAGAGGAGCTCCCAAAGGTGAAGGTAAGATTGGAAAATCTTCCTAGAAAAGAAGGTGCGAGGATTAGGAAACAAGATGGCGGAGTAGAAGGACGTGCTCTCTCTCTTGTGAGAACACCAGAATCACAACTAGCTGCTGGACAATCATCAACAGGAAGACACTGGACCTCACCTAGAAAGACACCCCACATCCAAAGACAAAGGAGAAGCCGCAATGAGACGGTAGGAGGGCTGCAATCACAGTAAAAGCAAATCCCATAACTGCTGGGTGGGTGACTCACAGACTGGAGAACACTTATACCACAGAAGTCCACCCACTGGAGTGAAGGTTCTGAGCCCCACATCAGGTCTGGCAGGTCTGGCAATGGGAGGAGGAATTCCTAGAGAATCAGACTTTGAAGGCTATTGGGATTTGATTACAGGACTTCGACAGGACTGGGGGAAACAGAGACTCCAATCTTGGAGGGCACACACAAGGTAGTGTGCGCTTCAGGACCCGGGGGAGGGAGCAGTGACCCCAGGGGAGACTGAACCAGACCTACATACTAGTGTTGGAGGATCTCCTGCAGAGGCGGGCGGTGGCTGTGGCTCACCCTGGGGACAAGGACACTGGCAGCAGAAGTTCAGGGAAGTATTCCTTGGTGTGAGCCCTCCCAGAGTCCACCATTAGCCCCACCAAAGAGCCCAGGTAGGCTCCAGTGTTGGGTTGCCTCAGGCCAAACAACCAACAGGGAGGGAACCCAGCCCCACCCATCAGCAGTCAAGCAGATTAAAGTTTTACTGAGCTCTGCTCACCAGAGCAACAGTCAGCTGTACCCACCACCAGTCCCTCCCATCAGGAAACTTGCACAAGCCTCTTAGATGGCCTCATCCACCAGAGGGCAGACAACAGAAGCAAGAAAAACTACAGTCCTGCAGCCTGTGGAACAAAAACCACGTTCATAGAAAGATAGACAAAAGGCAGGGGGCTATGTACCAGATGAAGGAACAAGATAAAACCCCAGAAAAACAACTAAATGAAGTGGAGATAGGCAACCTTCCAGAAAAAGAATTCAGAATAATTATAGTGAAGATGATCCAGGGCCTTGGGAAAAGAATGGAGGCAAAGATCTAGAAGACGCAAGAAATGTTTAACAGAGACCTAGAAGAATTAAAGAACAAACAGAGATGAACAATACAATAACTGAAGTGAAAACTACACTAGAAGGAATCAATAGCAGAATAACTGAGGCAGAAGAATGGATAAGTGACCTGGAAGACAGAATGGTGGAATTCACTGCTGTGGAACAGACTAAAGAAAAAGGAATGAAAAGAAATGAAGACAGCCCAAGAGACCTCTGGGACAACATTAAACGCAACAACATGTGCATTATAGGGGTCCCAGAAGGAGAAGAGAGAGAGAAAGGACCCAAGAAAATATTTGAAGAGATTATAGTCAAAAAATTCCCTAACATGGGAAAGGAAATAGCCACCAAAGTCCAGGAAGTGCAGAGAGTCCTATACAGGATAAACCCAAGGAGAAACACGCCGAGACACATAGTAATCAAACTGGCAAAAATTAAAGACAAAGAAAAATTATTGAAAGAAGTCAGGGAAAAATGACAAATAACATACAAGGGAACTCCCATAAGGTTAACAGCTGATTTCTCAGCAGAAACTCTACAAGCCAGAAGGGAGTGGCATGATATACTTAAAATGATGAAAGGGAAGAACCTACAACCAAGATTACTCTACCTGGCAAGGATCTCATTCATATTCGATGGAGAAATCAAAAGCTTTACAGACAAGCAAAAGCTAAGAGAATTCAGAACAACCAAATCAGCTCTACAACAAATGCTAAAGGAACTTCTCTAAGTGGGAAACACAAGAGAAGAAAAGGACCTACAAAAATAAACCCAAAACAATTAAGAAAATGGTCATTGGAACATACATATCGATAATTACCTTAAACATGAATGGATTAAATGCTCCAACCAAAAGACACAGGCTTGCAGAGTGGATACAAACACAAGACCCATCTATATGCTGTCTACAAGAGACTCACATCAGACCTAGGGACACATATGCACTGAAAGTGAGGGGATGGAAAAAGATACTCCATGAAAATGGAAATCAAAACAAAGCTAGAGTAGTAATACTGATATCAGATAAAATAGACTTTAAAATAAAGAATGTTACAAGAGACAAGGAAGGACACTACATAATGATCAAGGGATCAATCCAAGAAGAAGATATAACAATTATAAATATATATGTACCCAACATTGGAGCACCTCAATACATAAGGCAACTGCTAACAGCTATAAAAGAGGAAATCGACATTAACACAATAATAGTGGGGGACTTTAACACCTCACTTACACCAATGGACAGATCATCCAAAATGAAAATACATAAGGAAACAGAAGCTTTAAATGACTCAATAGACCAGATAGATTTAATTGATATTTATAGGACATTCCATCCAAAAACAGCAGATTACACTTCTCAAGTGTGCATGGAACATTCTCCAGGGTAGATCATATCTTGGGTCAGAAGTCAAGCCACAGTATATTTAAGAAAATTGGAATCATATCAAGCATGTTTTCTGACCACAATGCTATGAAATTAGAAATGAATTACAGGGGGAAAAAATCGTAAAAAACACAAACACATTGAGGCTAAACAATACGTTACTAAATAACCAAGAGATCACTGAAGAAATCAAAGAGGAAATCAAAAGATACCTAGAGACAAATGACAATGAAAACATGATGGTCCAAAACCTATGGGATGCAGCAAAAGCAGTTTTAAGAGGGAAGTTTATAGCTATACAAGCCTACCACAAGAAACAAGAAAAATCTCAAGTAAACAATCTAAGCTTACATCTAAAGGAATCAGAGAAAGAAGAACAAACAAAACCCAAAGTTAGCAGAAGGAAAGAAATCATAAAGATCAGATCAGAAATAAATGAAATAGAAACAAAGAAAACAATAGCAAAGATCAATAAAACAAAAAGCTGGTTCTTTGAGAATATAAACAAAACTGATAAACCATTAGCCAGGGGCTTCCCTGGTGGCGCAGTGGTTGAGAGTCCGCCTGCCGATGCAGGGGACACGGGTTCATGCCCTGGTCCAGGAAGATCCCACATGCCGCGGAGCGGCTAGGCCCGTGAGCCATGGCCGATGAGCCTGCGCGTCCGGAGCCTGTGCTCCGCAATGGGAGAGGCCACAACAGTGAGAGACCCGCATAACGCAAAAAAAAAAAAAAAAAAAAAAACCATTAGCCAGACTCATCAACAAAAAGAGGGAGAGGACTCAAATCAATAAAATTAGAAATGAAAAAGGAGAAGTTACAACAGACGCTGCAGAAATATCAAGCATCCTAAGAGACTACTGCAAGCAACTCTATGCCAATAAAATGGACATCCTGGAAGAAACTGACAGATTCTTAGAAAGGTATAAGCTTCCAAGAGTGAACCAGGAAGAAATAGAAAATATGAACAGACCAATCACAAGTAATGAAATTGAAACTGTGATTAAAAATCTTCCAACAAACAAAAGTCCAGAACCAGATGGCTTCACAGGTGAATTCTATCAAACATTTGGAGAAGAGCTAACACCCATCCTTCTCAAACTCTTGCAAAAAATTGCAGAGGAAGGAACACTCCCAAACTCATTCTATGAGGCCACCATCACCCTGATACCAAAACCAGACAAAGATACTACAAAAAAAGAAACTTACAGACAAATATCACTGATGAATATAGATGCAAAAATCCTCAACAAAATACTAGCAAATAGAATCCGACAACACATTAAAAGGATCATACACCATGATCAAGTGGGATTTATCCCAGGGATGCAAGGATTCTTCAATATACGTTAATCAATCAATGTGATAAACCATATTAACAGATTGAAGAATAAAAACCATATGATCATCCCAACAGATGCAGAAAAAGCTTTTTACAAAATTCAACACTCATTTATGATAAAAACTCTCCAGAAAGCATAGAGGGAACCTACCTCAACATAATAAAGGCCATATATGACAAACCCACAGCAAACATCATTCTCAATGGTGAAAAACTGAAAGCATTTCCTCTAAGATCAGGAACGAGACAAGGATGTCCACTCTCACCACTATTATTCAACATAGTTTTGGAAGTCCTAGCTACAGCAATCAGAGAAGAAAAAGAAATAAAGGGAATGCAAATTGGAAAAGAAGTAAAACTGTCACTGTTTGCAGGTGACATGATACTATACATAGAGAATCCTAAAGATGACACCAAAAAACTACTAGAGCTAATCTATGAATTTGGTAAAGTTGCAGGATACAAAATTAATGCACAGAAATCTCTTGCCTTCCTATACACTAATGATGAAAAATCTGAAAGAGAAATTAAGGAAACACTCCTACTTACCATTGCAACAAAAAGAATAAAATACCTAGGAATAAACCTACCTAGGGAGACAAAAGACCTCTATGCAGAAAACTATAAGCCACTGATGAAAGAAATTAAAGATGATACCAACAGATGGAGAGATATACCATGTTCTTCGATTGGAGGAATCAAGATTGTGAAAATGACTGTACTACCCAAAGCAACGTACAGATTCAACGCAATCCCTATCAAATTACCAATGGCATTTTTTACAGAACTAAAACAGAAAATCTTAAAATTTGTATGGAGACACAAAAGACCCTGAATAGCCAAAGTAGTCTTGAGGGAAAAAAACCGAGCTGGAGGGATCAGACTCCCTGACTTCAGACTATACTACAAAACTACAGTAATCAAGACAATATGGTACTGGCACAAAAACAGAAACATAGATCAATGGAACAAGATAGAAAGCCCAGAGATAAACCCACGGACCTATAGTCAACTAATCTATGACAAAGGAGGCAAGGATATACAATGGAGAAAAAACAGTCTCTTCAATAAGTGGTGCTGGGAACACTGGACAGCTACATGTAAAAGAATGAAATTAGAACACTCCCTAACACCATACACAAAAATAAACTCAAGATGAATTCGAGACCTAAATGTAAGACCAGACACTATAAAACTCTTAGAGGAAAACATAGGAAGAACGCTCTTTGACATAAATCACAACAAGATCCTTTTTGATCCACCTCCTAGAGTAATGGAAATAAAAACAAAAATAAACAAATGGGACCTAATGAAACTTCAGAGCTCTTGCACAGCAAAGGAAACCATAAACAAGATGAAAAGACAACACTCAGAATGGGAGAAAATATTTGCAAACAAATCAATGGACAAAGGATTAATCTCCAAAATATATAAACAGCTCATGGAGCTAAGTATTAGAAAAACAAACAACCCTGTCCAAAATTGGGCAGAAGACCTAAATAGACACTTCTTCAAAGAAGAGATACAGATGGCCAAGAAGCACATGAAAAGCTGCTCAACATCACTAATTATTAGAGAAATGCAAGTCAAAACTACAATGAGGTATCGCCTCACACCAGTCCGAATGGGCATCATCAGAAAATCTATAAAACAACAAATGTTGGAGAGGGTGTGGAGTAAAGGGAACCATCTTGCACTGTTGGTGGGAATGTAAATTGATACAGCCACTATGGAGAACAGTATGGAGGTTCCATTAAAAACTAAAAATAGAATTAGCATATTACCCAGCAATCCAACTACTTCGCATATACCCAGAGAAAACCATAATTCAAAAAGACACATCCACCCAAATGTTCATTGCAGTACTATTTACAATAGCTAGGACATGGAAGCAACCTAAATGCTATCGACAGACGAATGGATAAAGAAGATGTGGTACATATATACAATGGAATATTACTCAGCCATAAAAAAGAATGAAATCTGGTAATTTGTAGAGACGTGGATGGATCTAGAGACTGTCATACAGAGTGAAGTTAAGTCAGAAAGAGAAAAACGAATATCATATATTAACACATACATGTGGAATCTAGAAAAATGGTACAGATGAACCGGTTTGCAGGGCAGAAATTGAGACACAGATGTAGGGAACAAACGTATGGACACCAAGGGGGGAAAACCGCGGTGGGGTGGGGATGGTGGTGTGCTGCATTGGGAGATTGGGATTGACATGTATACACTGATGTGTATAAAATTGATGACTAATAAGGATCTCCCGTATAAAAAAACCGGTAAAATAAAATTAAAGAAAAATAAATAAATAAAGGATGATGATCAAAGTATAACAGCACATATTTAAGAAATTAACAGGTAAAGATGGGCATTAATTGAGAAAACAAAAGAACTCTCTACTTCCCCAGATCCTCATCTCTTAAGGCAACCAGTTTTAATCATCTCTGTTTTTAGTTCTTCTCACATTTATCCCCATGACACCATGTTCTGTGTTTGTACTTCTATGTCTAGATTTAAATAGTACCTATTGGCTTCTTGCCATGAAAGATGGGGACATAGCTCACTTAGATCTATACCTTTTACTCTGTCTTCTCCTTCTAATTTTTAAAATAATTATAGAATGACTTTTAGCCATTCTATAATCATTTTGTACTTATAAACATTATATATCTAAACCTCTATTTCTTGGATCAATTGCTTTATTTCTCTCCACACCTTTCTTTCCAACTCATTTCTTGATTTATGATACATAAAGGTTTAAAATATTTACATTTTGTTTTGTAACCATTGTAAATTGTAACATCTTTCATGTTTTGTCTGTAGGTTGATTCTAAAGGTTGAGGAAACAATAAAGAATGTCTATATTATTGTGATTTTTCATGTACCTTGGAAAATCTTTTGAATATCTTGCTTTGCAGGACTGTTAGGACTGATCCTGGACTCTTTTTCTTAGCTTTTTTACCCTGCTATATGTGTTGTTACTCCATAAATACACTCCTTGTCAGACAATATATCCTGATTTTTGTCTGAAAAACATAGTTACTCCAACAGCAGACACCCTACAAAGGCTTAGGGATCCTCTGAAGTTATTCCAGGGTTTGATTTGGGGTTGGACTGAATCCAGTGGAGTTGTTGTAATGGGCTGTTGGTGGGGAAGGTTTGAGGTGGTTGACTTTGGCCTGGATTGTCATTTTAGATTGAGGGAACTTTTATGAAGCTTGGGTGTCCTCCTGCCCCAGCCTTCTACCCTATCTTTTCCTCTCACTCCCCTTTCTAAGATTCTGAGTTGCCCTAGGAAGTTCTGGGCACTCTGAACTGAAGCTTGGGGCACTGCTTTGTCACGGGAGGGAAAAAGAATTGAGAGGCTTAGAATTCCTAATAAAGTCTTTCTCTCTTCCTTAATCTCTTATGGTTCTTATGCTGCTGTGTGTTTTCATTGTCCTTTTCATATGTAAGCTTTTCATGTTCATTATTTCATCTGATACACACACACACACACACACACACACACACACACACACACACACTGTGGACAAGGCAGACATTTCATTATCCCAGTTGTAGAGAAATAAAATAAGGCTCAGAGAGGTCCTAACGTCATGCACATATTAAGCCTCTATCCAATCATTTTCTGTCTAGCCTTGGAGAAGCCTTGGGCTGTTGGGTATGGATTTGGGGCCCTCTCCCTGGCTTCTCCATCCTTCTTCCTATTTCTTTTTCTGACCTCAGCATCAGTTGGTCTGAAGTGTACATTTTTCCCTGCAGAGTATTCCAGGTTCTCTGGGGCTGTAAAGAGAGTACAGGACAGGGCAAAGACTTTACCTCACTTCCCAATACTGCATTTGGTTAAAGTAGTGAGTTCAGAGGAAATGCAGGAGGGTTCTGTGCATATACAGGTATGCATTTTAGCTCTGCAGTTGTTCTTAAAGGCTTATATTTATGGGACTACAGTATTTATACCAGCAAGCCTTGGAATAGCTCCTAGTTTGTGAAATTGATTGCAAAACCTTTGACCTGCCTTATCAGCCCCTGAACTCGAGGAACTGGCATCAAGGTTTAAGCCCTCAGATGTGGCAAAATGAAATGAATGAATGGTTTCTTTTGGGTCTCTGTGTGTTATACCCTCTGCCTTTAGTTTCCAGTGTAAAATGTGTTAGATCTTTACCCAGTTGCTCCCTTAAATTGTTAAATAGGATCATTTGGATCCTGAATGTATCATGAATGGAGGCTTTGCTCCAAGACATGTGATGAACTGTAAACAAGGAAGCCAGAGTGACATTGGCTTTCTTTTCCTGTAACTGCTGGTATCAACTATGTTTCCAAATTTTGGCTAAAGAAATATTTACATGTTTTGGCTTTTTTTTTTTTTTCTGACTAATGTCAGAGTGTGCATTCCTGTAATTCTGGTGAAAGGAAGAATGTGGTCACATTTTACAGGGTAGCTGGGCCATAGGAAAAAATATACACAACTTCAATGAATAGAAATATAAAACCTTACATTCAGTAGATTTTATGATGACTTTTCTTAACTAGATTGGTACATTTATTGTTTGAACTAGTCTCATATGGCTCCATAACTTTTTATATCTGTGCATTGTGATAGAAAGTGCTGCATTTTTTTCCTGTGGTTTTTATTTTCCTGATGTGCTGTATGCATAGGTGATATTAAGCATATCCGTATTGGTATCATTGTGTTAAAATGTCCCAAACTACTAAGCCAGCATTGAGTCCCATGAGTTTACTTTTCTTGTCTGCAAAGGTTCATACTGTTCTAATAACTCAGGAATTTTTTCCTTTTATTTGGTCATATATTCTTTTTTTAAAAAAAAAGTATGGAATTCTCGTGATTGAATTTTTTTTGTTTTTGTTTCAGACCTAATGTCTGTGGATCACGTTATAATGCTTACTGTTGCCCTGGATGGAAGACCTTACCTGGTGGAAATCAGTGTATTGTCCGTAAGTAAATAGTCTGTCATTTTTCATGTTCTTGTTTTGTTGTTTTGGTTGCATGGTGATTCTTTGTATTCAGTCTTTTGTAACTGCATACCATTAATATGTCTATAGCAGAGCCTTCCAGCTCTAAGATTTTCCTACTTTCTCTGAATCCAGCTTGGGAAATATATTAACTTGGTCAAACCACTGTTATACTTTAACTCAATGACTTCCTTTAGAATGTTTCTGAGATAGAGGGAATAGAGCCACAGGGATACTTTGATCAAGGTTTCATGTCATGGCATACCTTGTGCCTGGCTGCATAGACTATGTAATCACTTTGATGGGGTTTTGAAAAACAGTTTATCATTGCTGCTTTCCTTACTGTAATTTCTAACTGTGTTGGCCACCCACAAGCCCACCCAAACCTTGTATGTTGAATTTCGGTGATCGAGGCTAAAAGCAGACCTAACTCTTAGACAAAGGGGAGAGAAAGCAGATAGAGCATCATATGAGGATGAGTGAAAAGACTAGGGGAAGAACTCAGATGGTACCAGAGATTCCTCTACCGACTCTGCTTCTGTGGCAAAGCCCCAGATTCTCATCGTACCCCACAAATGTTGAGCGACAAATTGCATGCAAGACAAGGAGCTATTTAATGGCGATACTAAGTCAAGTTAGTTATGGCATCTGTCCTCCATGAACTTTTACAGTTATCATACCTGTGAAATAATTTTTGTTTTTAGAAAACTCCATTTGCATAATGGGAAATTTAGAACTGAAAGGACACTTAAGGAATTACTTCACCCCCCCTTCTTTTTTGGCCAAGAGTGGTCTGTAGAGAAGAAGAGATTATTTCAAACAGCATTCTCTTGGTGACCTGAAAAAGTTAATCCCTTTCTCAATTCTTGATTTTAACTAAAAGCAGTTTATTCATTTGGCACATTGTGGTTTACTTCAAGATCAAAACTGACTCACTAAGAGAGGGATATAATGGTATTTGGAGTTTTCTAAATGAACTTGACAACAAAACCCTTTCCCTAGTGTTCTACAGAATCTCTGAGAAATGCTGACTTCAGGTATTAAATAAATGTTTGTAGGATCCTTTGACAGCTTATTTCTTAATAGTTTTCAACCTCCATCCTAGGCTCTTCTGATGTTTCAATGCACTGTCTATCAAGGGTATTATTTTTGGCCTTGTACATTTCATTTGCCCTTGCAAGTTTGTTCAGGAGTTTGAAGGAAAGGATCAAGCCTTATGATTATGAAAAGTAGTAACCAAATCTTGGTCTTCTGTTAAATATAAATCATTTACCATTTGAACTTATTCTTTAGTCCAATAGCAGAGCATTTGGTACAAGTATGATATTAGTCTCTGGGTGGCATGAAAATGTTAATAATTCTCTAAAAGATGAATGGCTTCCTGACTGTAGGATCAGTACTACCGAAGTGGATTCACACGTCTTCTCTCAGACTTTGGATGTAATTCACAACAGGACTAAATGTAGGATACAAGTTGCTCCATAGATCATATGTTCTCGACTGGCAGGGTCTTATCTAAGGAAGTAGTCTTAGCAGGGCACAGTATTTTTATAAAACTTAGTAAACTTTAAGCATTTATAATAAAATAGGCTCCCAAGAATACTGCTACAATTTTTATATTATTACATCTTAAAGTTAGCATAAAAACAATGTGTGTGTGTGTGTGTGTGTACACACACACACACACACACACACAGGATTTTTGTTTATTTTATTTTCCCTTTATAGGATATCTTGGGTTTTTGACAGATTGAGAGCTGTGGAATAAGCAAAGAGAGCATGGAGAACCACTGATACGGATAAGGGAGTTGCCGAATCTTATAGCCAGGGTTTATTTAGTCCAACAGATTTGTTTTATAAATGAATAAATCTGAAGCCTAAGGTCACATAGGTCATGATGGCAAAGTTAACAAGGAACCTGATAGGCCAGGTTTCCTCACTGGAGGATTGGGGCCCTGTAAATCACCGTGCTCTGAAGCCATGTGCTAACAGACCTCTGGTTTTGTTCACAGCCATTTGCCGGCATTCCTGTGGGGATGGATTTTGTTCTAGGCCAAATATGTGCACTTGCCCATCTGGTCAGATAGCTCCTTCCTGTGGTTCCAGATCCAGTGAGTATAACATGTCATTATATATAATATTATTTTATGTGGTTATGCCCTATTTTCTCCTAAATTTGCTTTTGGCTTTTCTCTTGCCTGCAATACATTTTTTTTCACTAGAACATCTGCCTTCTCTGTTCTGCCCAAAATACTTGGAATGGCTTTCCTCAATCTGGGCTCTCATTTCCCTTCACTTTTTATAGGGAAATTACCTATGGGAAATAGTTACTATGAATAATATAAAGATTATGGCTTCCTTCTGTGTAGGTAGCACCTTATTCATTTTTGTATCTCCAGTGTAAACACCATAAAAGATGCTCAATGAAATGATTGTTTAATGAACATTTTTTGGCTCAAGAAAACTAAGCATTCTTCCTTGTGGTACTGAAATATGAATCTGATTAAACACTTTTTACAACTTGAGACCACTGCTTTTGCAAGAAGAAAATGGAAGGAGTCATCATGGCAGTTTATTGGGGATGATTTATCATGAAGCACAAACATATTTTCCCTTTCAGAATTTTACTACTTTGTTCATTCTGTTTATTATTCAGAGACTTTGCTTGCTTGTTCTATTGGTTTTTGTTTTGAAATGCAGGGTGCTCAGCAGTGAGTTAGGGGAAATGTAGGGCTTGGGAAGGAGGTGAGTCATTGGTTGTTAAAAAAGTTGAAGTTCATGTCTCTATAAATAACCCCTCAACACCTTGACCATCACCAAGGCAAAAACTTAGGTTCCTTTTCCATTTCCCATTTCTGATGGGAAAATACACTCCTCTTACAGTGTGTTCTGGTTTTGACAAGGTTTTAAGGAGAGTATTGTGGAATAAGCGCATTCTCTTTCATCGATTGCAAGTAGAGACTTCCGCGGGGTCAAGATACATTACCTGTTAAGAGTCCTCACATTTAACCGTGGCTCTCATGAACCAATTAACAGGACGGGGCAAGTAGTGCAGGGTAGCAGACCCTCTTGGTGCCCACTCACATCCCTTGGCATTCATAGGTGACACAAGTGACTCTGCCTGGGAGCTCTGTAACATTTTTCTGGCCACAGAGCATGTAGGACAAGCTGGAAGGCTGAGGGGATTAATTAAAAGCACCTTTTAACCAATGACAAATGGAGAGTGTTGGATAAGTGCCCATGCTTCCTTGCCTCTCCTTTTGCATAACTGCAAGGTGTGTTATGCACTGTCTTCTGAAGTTCCCTAGTGGGATTGAGCCCTAGTTGCTCACAGTAGGAATAGGCTTGATAATGTACTTCATAGGCTTTCTTTCACTTTCCCAGTCTCTTACCAGTGTTTCCTGAAATTACTTCTAAAATAAACTACTCACATTTGAATTATTGTCTCAGAATTTGCTTCTGGTGGAAACCAAACAGAGATAGTCTAGCACTAAATACAGACAGTTGTAGGTTGGGATAGAAACTCCCCCTTGGGCTGGGACTCATTTACTTATTGCAATGGGTGTAGCATGTTCTTACTTGATCTCAGCTTGGTTTTCAATGTGTGTCCTCCAAGCAAGGGTAGGTTAGTTCTACGTATCAGGAGCACTTGAGCTGGAGGAATATCAAGAGGTAGAGAGCTCAGCTGGCAGTACTTTGGGGAACATGTCGGATGTCTCCATCTCCATCAGGATGACCTCCAGGCTGCCTCTGAGGAGTGAGAGCCTCAGGGTGGGGAAGGAGTCTACATATCAAGTTGGGAATAGAACCATCTCTCAGATTGGTTCTTGAACCAACCAACAACACTGCACTCCACTGGGGGAAGAAAATATTGCCAGATGGCAAAACCGGGTATCCAGCTGGAAAGGTCTTTGATGATAGTGTGAGCTGCTAATGATTTAATCAAGTAAAAATCATGAGATGTGGAGAAAGGATGTTAACAAGATCAGAGGGAAAAGCTGTGGTCCTAGTAGACTTTAAGCTAGCAGTGACATGGGAGGAATATAGTGGTATGGTCTTGTGGGCCAGGTTAGGGTAGAGGCTGAAGTTCAAGACCTGTGGGTGGTGCTCTCTGAGATGGTTTGGGTTCATCTACGGTACTTGGACATTGGACAAAGCCCCCAAGTAGCTGGTGGGTGAGAGTGGTGTGAGAGGGAAGATATGGTTTCATCAGGGTTTTTGAGGCATTTGGAGCCTTTAAAATCGTTGGCTTGGACTCTACCTGAACTAATAATGTCCAGACAGCTTGCACAACTAAAGATGGCAGAATGTTTTAAATGAAGGGTAGCTGGGGATGTTCAGAATTCATTTCTGATCTTTTTAAGTGATGTTCTAGGGAACAGCTCTGCCGTCCTATAGAACTTCCTGCCCATGGTGTGGTAGACAAATTTGGATAGATCCCTTTGCTAACTGCCCTGCTAACAGAAGAATAATCCAACTC